>NC_057804.1:129446979-129506145 GCF_018294505.1 Triticum aestivum | reverse complement strand
CGCGCCGGAGTTCCATTCAAGGGCCATATTGAATTGCAGAAGTATGAAAACATAGGAATAGAAAAAAAACACATGAATGAAACATTACGTGCCATAGAATCCTACAGAATTTCAAACACATTACAACAAGTGCCTTTGGATGGTGCACAGAAAAAGACCAAAGAATTTTAGAGGGTTGTGAACTTCCTTCAGGTTTCAACTCATGTTGGAATTTCTATGAAACTAGAAGGGTTGGGCGCGCTTTGCTGCACCGTTGTGTTGTTGGATTTTTATAAATTTTTTACCCCCTATATTTTAAAATATAAAGTCTATTAGCTTTGAAAAGTCTTAAGTTTGACTAAATTTGTAGAGAAATATCAAATTGATATTATTAAATTCATCATGAAATGAATTTTCATATTTCATTTATTTAGTATTGTAGATGTTGATATTTTTGGCTCTAAACTTGGTCAAAGTTAAAGAAATTTGACTTTTCAAAAAACTAATACACCTTACATTTACATTTTAGAGCTGAGGGATATATGATTTGGCAAGTGGGGGGAGATGATGGAGTGTGTCTTCTTTTTATTTATAATAGATGCTATGGTGGGCCTTCCGTAGTGTGATTCGCTGTTATCTGCCAATCAATCCATACTTATGTGTGAAAAAATTCTGTGTCGGTGGCTCCACGTATTATATTGTTGCTATAGTATCACATGTTCGCACTTTTTTCTAGATGGTGAGAGGGTGCACGGGGTTGATAGGTTTTTATAGGCTGATTGTTGTCGAGTCATTGACCTAGTCAAAATCATGAACCAAATCCAAAATTGAATACCTCGATCGAGTGAGAGAGCTTCAAAACTAGGAAATATAGTAAATTAACAAAATTTAATTAGTGAGCTCTTTGAGAAATTGTTGACCTGGTCAAAATTGAGTGATCCAATTTTAAATTCAAGACCGCAATTGATTGTGTGACCTTAAAATTAGGGAGCATAGTGAAATTAAAACAATTTAATAATCGAGCTCCTTAAAAAATTGTTGAGCAGGTCAAAATGGGGCGACCCAATTTTAAATTAAAGACATCAATTGATTGTGAGGGCTTAAAAATTAGAGCATAGTGAATTATAAGAATTTAATAAGAGTGCTCCTTCAGAAATTGTTGACACGGTCAAAATTGGATGACCCAATCTCAAATTAAAGACCTCAATTGATTATGAGGGCTTAAAAATCAGGAGCATAATATATTTATAGATAGATAGATAGATAGATGTGAGGCATAGAAATGGATTCCGTAGGAATTTGGCAACCCCAATCCTACGATCCATAGGGCTTTTGTAGAAAAAAAGTCCTTAGGATTCAAATCCCCTACAATTCCTAAAAACATTCTACAACCCAAAGTGTATAGTTCTACAAAGGAAACAGAAAGAGAAGGAACCATATTTTGTGTAAAGATGATTCTTCCTTCTCATGTTGTGATGCTGCATTGTGTGTGTATCGTCAGATTTTATTTATTTATTTATTACTAGTTTTCTCTATGCATGTGTGTGCGGCTAATTCTTTGTTTATTTCCGTTTGGAAGATATGTGTTTGCTAAGCTCAAATGACTGAGATTTCTATAAAGCACAATCGATTTTTTAATCATTGAGGCAAAAGGGCGGAGATGGAGACGAGGAGTACCTAAGACAAGGAAGAAGGCATACGAACCATGATGTGAGGGTTTAGGTTGGGAGGGGGCACCACTAGTAAGAGAACTCTGGGATTAAAGAGTTGGCCAGGTGTAGTGACATGACTGGTGTTGGTGGTGGTTGGGAATGGATATGACAAAGATGCAACACGATAGCATCGTAGGTGGGTAGGAGGAGGACCGTTGGAGACAAGAATGAAGATAGTTGTGACGAGGCCAAGGTTTCTAGAAGATCAACCGTTGGACCCAAATCGGACGACAAGAAAAACATACTATGTTTCAATACAAAAAAACTTGCTTTCGCAAATGGTCATGTGGAAATATCTAATTATATTTTAGAACATTGACAAGAGAAGAGACAAGAGGGGGAAATATTGTTGGAAATATGCCCTAGAGGCAATAATGTTTGTATTATTATATTTCCATATTCAGAGTTAAAGAGTTTATATTCTATGCTATAACTGCTATGATCCTAGAATATGTGATTCAGCAGAAAATGCATGTGCACGTGTGGAATGATAAACGGTTAAATAGAAGGTTCCTAGTCTTGCCTCTGTGACTAGCACAAGTTTTGTTGATGATCATGTTTTCTGGATCTTAGGATATATTTAAGTGTAACATAGTCCTAAAACAACATTGAGATTATGATGTTGGAAGAGCGATCATATTTAATCGACCCAAACTTGTTTGTTGTGAATTGGATTAATATCGTCTATATTCAATTGTAATAACACAAAGTGTTAACGTGTGATCTTGCTCCTTAGACCATGAGAGTATCGTGGTAACTTCTTATCGTACGGTGGGCTGTGGGGTTACTCAAACGTCACCTGTAACAAGGTGATCATAACGACAACTTGCAGGTTCATCGAAAAGTTTAAAAAGTGGTCGGATTGCTCGAGAGTGGGATTTGATCCCCCGACGATGGAGAGATATTCTAAGAGCCCATTCGGTGGGACGACATCAATCATCGTCTGGCCAGACATAGGTGATTCCTCACAGGCATACTGGAACACAACAACGAGAAAGAAGAAGAAAACCAGTAACAAAATTTTTATATAGTGAGCATAGTGAAGACTTAGGAGGATACCGATACATCGCGGGTTTTGTGAAGTATCGCGAAGCAAAGGGAACATCACATTATAACCAAAGGTTCACTCGCGTATCATTCATGTACTCACAGGGACCAATATGGACGTCCACGGTCCCGCTGTCGATCATTGAACGAACATTTTCGTTCACGTCTGTGAGTCGCCAAACCTAGAGGGTCACAAGCCTAAGGCAATCATGATCTACTGAGTCTTAGTATGACAGGATTGAAAGATCCTAGATGTCGCCTAGAGGGGGGGGGGGTGAATAGGAGATTTAAAATAATTACGGTTTAGGCTTGAACGAAACCTATACAACAACTAGGCTCACCTATGTGCACCAACAACTTATGCTAAAAGCAAGATAAACTACTAGGTGATAGCAAGATATATGACTAGAAACAATATGGCTATCACAAAGTAAAGTGCATAAGTAAAGGGCTTGGGTAAGAGATAACCGAGGCACGCGGAGACGACGATGTATCCCGAAGTTCACACCCTTGTGGATGCTAATATCCGTTCACTACAAAAAAAAGACACATCCGTGACATTTTGGACCGAACGAAACTTTTTCCTGTCATACTTATTACACTTCTATGACGATAATTGTGACAAAACCCGATATCATCATAGATGTGGTGGGCTCCTACTTTTATGACAAAAAATCATGACAGAAAATGGGCTTTTCGTCCTGGGCAGGCCGGAGACGCAGCTGCATGACATTCTTTGGGCCGTCCATGACGGAAAAAACCGTGGTAGAAGAGAGGGCGAGGAAAATTTCGGTGAGTTCCGGTTACAGTGGGTGGTCGGGGGCCGAGCGATGCGCATTTCTCTCGTACACATACGCGCGTGTGTGCGAGGCGTTGGCTCTAACTGAACCCGAACGAGGCGTTGGGCTCTAACTGAACCCGAGCGATTGCACTGCAGGCTACACATTACTGAACCCGAGCGATCGATCGATGGCTGTTAACTGAACCCGATCGAGCGATTCCTTCGCTACTGCTGCTAACTGAAGCCGATCGATGCTGCCTCTGGATGAACAGTGAGCGTTGCGGGGGGAGGGGGGTGGATGAATAGTGAGTGATGGGGGTGGATGAACAGGACCCTGTGGCGAGCCGGTTGGGGCTGGATGAACAGAACCCCGTGAAGGGCTGGATGAACAGTAGACGATGGAGGGGTGCCCGTGGAGGGGTGGTTGAACAGTAGTCGGTGGAGTAGCGCGCGGTGGAGGCTGGATGAACAGGATCCCGTGGAGGCTGGAGGAGGTCGACGGTAGCCCGTGGAGGCTGGAGGAGGTCGACGATGGAGATGAACAATATCCCGTGGAGTCCCGTTTTGCGGTACGCCACACCCCTCCCGATGAACAGGACCCCCGTTTCGACCGTAGCGCTCCAACACAAGTCCGTTTCGTCCGTTTTGCGGTACGCCACACCCCTCTCGACCAACAGGACCCTTGTTTCAACCGTAGGAGGTCCGTTTCCTCCGTTTTGCGGTACACCAGACCCCTCCCGATGAACAGGATCCCGTTTCGAACGTGGCCGGTCGAACACAAGGCCGTTTCCTCCGTTTTGCGGTATGCCAGGCCTCGTTTCCATCGCCTGTTCCGTCCAAGCTAGTTGGCTCCCACGCGTTCCGTTGCCTCCCGATGAACACGACGCATTCCGTTGCCTCCCCATGAACACGACGACGACGCAGTTTCTCCGTTCCGACCCAGCCATGTACACGAGCCCTGGTCGTACATATGCGCGAGTAGGCATTCGAGACCCGCCCGTATGTACGTACGTGGCCGTATTTTCTTTCTTGCACCCTGGCCGTTGAACGTACGTGTACATGCTACGTGCGCGCCTCTACTACGATACGTGCGCGCCTCCACATCCACCAGTATGTATGTACACGTTCGCGACCAGAATGACAATGCTACGTACGCTTCGACCAGGTGGGTCCTGACTGTCAGGCACTTCCTTGCCTGCGAAGATGTAGCTGGTGGGTCCCAGCAGTCAGGGGGGGCGAATCGTTTTTTTGTGCCTAGATGCACTTCCTTGCGTGCGAAGATGTAGCTAGTGGGTCCCAACAGTCAGGGGGAAACGTTTTTTTCGTGAAATATGGTGGCCCGTCCGGTGGGTCCCCGCTGTCAGGTGGAGGAATAATTATTTTGCGCGTAATAAAGAGGCACTTCCTTGCTGCGGCCGTGGACCTAGCTGTCAGCCTCTCCACGTACAGTCCACGTCCGATGGAAGCCGTTCCTTGACCATGTTGACCACGCCGAGAGCACCAGGGCGTTGGACGACGGCGAGGCCTAGGAAGGGGACGACGCGGAGCCGGGGAAGACGCGGCAGTGGATGCCCACGTGTAGAGGAGTACGGGGGTTCACTGGTTCGCTGTGGTGTGAGGCTGCCGTCACCGCAGAATAACAGGGGGTGTGGGTGAGTAGAGGGATGGCCTGGCCAGCGGTGGGAGTAGTAGGGCAGTGAGGCGTCCGCCGCATCGCAGCCGGCCACGGGAGGCAGGAGCACGAGGCACGACCGGCGCTGGTTTGGGCGGCTGGAGCAAGAAGACCAGAGGTTGAAGAAGCACTACGGCCATTGGATGGACATCGTACGGTCACTGGAGCTAGAATCGTGCATATTGACTAAGTTGACAAAGCCCTCCTTCCCCGTCAACTTAGTAGGCCCACAAGTCAGCCTGCCACTATACTGGGTCCCAGCTAACAGGGGGAGTATTCATTTTTTTGTGCTTAATAAGGAGGCACTTCCTTGCGTGCGAAGATATAGCTGGTGGGTCCAAGCTGTCAGCGGTGGTAACGTTTTTTTTCGCGAAATACATAGGCCCTTTCGTTGGGTCCCTGATGTCAGATGGAGGAATCATTATTTTGCGCGTAATAAGGAGGCATTTCCTTGCGTGCAGCCGTGAACCCAGCTGTCGGCCTCTTCACGTATAGTCCACTTCAGATGCATGTCGGTCGTTGACCACGTTGACCAGGCCACGCCAAGAGCACCAGGGCGGTGGACAACGGCGAGGCCTAGGAAGGGAACGACACGGAGGCAGGAAAGACTCGGCAGTTGTTTCCCACGCAGAGGGGAGTACGACTATACGAGGGTTTACTGTTTCGTCTGCCGTCGCTGGAGAATAACAACAGGTGTGGTTGAGTAGAGGGATGGCTAGGCCAGCGATGGGAGTACGTGGGGCGGTGAGGCCTGCACGGCAGCACAGCCGGCCGTGGGGAGGAGGGAGCAGGCAGTCCCGCCGGCGCTTGTTTGAGCGGCCGGAGCAGGAAGAACAGAGATTAAAGAAGCACGACGGCAGTTGGATGGACATCCAACAGTCACTGCTTGTGCGTTAACCTTTTTTTAGGAAAGCCTCAAATCTGTGGAAAATAGCATACAACCCATCTGACATTATTTCTAATAATTTACAAACCATTTGCTAATTCTTAAGGTTTTTTTGGAGCCCATATTCTTTTTGTTAGCATTACAACCCATATTGTGGCCACGGTTAAAAAATTATACGAAATTTTGCATATTTCGGTGCGGTCCGAACTGTTTTTAATATCGAAATTTCGACTCACATTCAAACTGATTTTAAAAATAAATGTATATCAATATAAAATCCAACAAATTCCCCATGCATAAAAATTAATGTAATTTAAAATCTCGAAATGAAAAAAATAAATTTGAAACTAATTGCCGGTTTGATGTGTTTTAAAAATGTACAACCCATTTCTCATTACTGATAGGCCATTTTTTCGGCCAGCCGAATGAAAGCTCTCCTCGTCTTGAAAGACCTGCAGCCCAACAGGCCTGACAAAGCGACTTACTTAGCAAATCACAAAAAACTGGGCTATGGCCGTGGACCCAGCTGTCAGCCTCTCCACGTACAGTACTCTTCCGATGGAATGTCATTGACCACATTGACCACGCCGCGCCGATAGCACCAAGGTGGTGGATGACGGTGAGGCCTAGGAAGGGGACGATGCGGAGCCGGGGAAGACGCGGCAGTGGATGCCCACGTGGAGAGGAGTACGAGGGTTCACTGGTTCGACTGCGGTGTGAGGATGCCGTCGCCGCAGGGCCTGGCTAGCGGTGGGAGTAGTAGGTGGCGATGAGGCCTCAACGGCAGCACAGCCGGCCACTGGAGGCAGGAGCAGGCGGTCTCGCCGGCGCTGGTTTGGGCGGCTGGTGCAAGAAGAGTAGCGATTGAAGAAGCAACAGGACCGTTCGATTCAAATCCAATGGTTACTGCTGCTAGAATCGTTTGTTGACTAAGTTGACAAGCCCTGTGTACGCGTCAACTTAGTAGGCCCACAGGTCAGCCTCCCAACCGCTGCGCCCTAGATGTCAGTGGGAGGAATCATTTTTTTCGCGTAATAAGGAGGCAGTTGATTGCGTGCGGCCAGGCCAGCGGAGGGAGTAGGGTGGGCCGGGGAAGCCTGCGCGGCATCACAGCGGGCCACAAGAGGAGGGAGCAGGCAGTCCCGCCGGCGCTAGTTTAGGCGGCTGGAGCAGGAATATTAGAGATTGAAGAAGCACGTCAGCCGTTGGATGGACATCCTATTGGGGAACGTTGCAGAAAATTAAAATTTTTCCTACGGTTTCACCAAGATCCATCTATGAGTTCATCTAAGCAACGAGTAAAGGGAGTGAGTTTGCATCTACATACCACTTGTCGATCACGTGCGGAAGCTTGCAAGGGGATGGTGATGATGGAGTCGTACTCGACGTGATTCAGATCACCGATGTCCAAGTGCTGAACGGACATCACCTCCGCGTTCAACACACGTACGGGACGGGAGACGTCTCCTCCTACTTGATCCAGCAAGGGGGAAGGAGTGGTTGATGATGATCCAGCAGCACGACGGCGTGGTGGTGGATGCAGCAGAACTCCAGCAGGGCTTCGCCAAGCGACTATGGGAGGAGGACGAGGTGTAGCAGGGGGAGGGAGGCGCCAAGCACAAGGGTGCGGCTGCCCTCCCCCTGCCGTCCTTTATATAGGCCCCCAGGGGGGGCACCGGCCCTGGGAGATTGGATCTCCCAAGGGGGCGGCGGCCAAGGGGGGGAGGAGTGCCCCCCAAGGCATGTGGTGCGCCCCCCCACCCTAGGGTTTCAACCCTAGGCGCAGGGGGTGGGCCTAGGGGGGCGCACCAGCCCACTATGGGCTGGCTCCCCTCCCACGTCAGCCCATGGGGCCCTCCGGGATGGGTGGCCCCACCCGGTGGACCCCCGGGACCCTTCCGGTGGTCCCGGTACATTACCGGGTGACCCCGAAACTTTCCCGATGGCCGAAATACCACTTCCTATATATTATTATTTACCTTCGGACCATTCCGAAACTCCTCGTGACGTCCGGGATCTCATCCGGGACAACGAACAACATTCGGTATGCTGCATACTCATATTCATACAACCCTAGCGTCACCGAACCTTAAGTGTGTAGACCCTACGATTTGGGAGACACGCAGACATGACCGAGACGACTCTCGGGCAATAACCAACAGCGGGATCTGGATACCCATGTTGGCTCCCACATGCTCCTTGATGATTTCATCGGTTGAACCATGATGTCGAGGATTTGATCAAACCCTGTATACAATTCCCTTTGTCAATCGATACGTTACTTGCCCGAGACTCGATCGTCGGTATCCCAATACCTTGTTCAGTCTCGTTACCGGCAAGTCACTTTACTCGTACCGTAATGCATGATCCCGTGGCCAACACCTTGGTCACCTTGAGCTCATTATGATGATGTATTACCGAGTGGGCCCAAAGATACCTCTCCGTCATACGGAGTGACAAATCCCAGTCTCGATCCGTGTCAACCCAATAGACACTTTCGGAGATACCTGTAGTGCACCTTTATAGTCACCCAGTTACGTTGTGACGTTTGATACACCCAAAGCACTCCTACGGTATCCAGGAGTTACACGATCTCATGGTCGAAGGAAGAGATACTTGACATTGGCAAAGCTCTAGCAAATGAACTACACGATCTTTGTGCTATGCTTAGGATTGGGTCTTGTCCATCACATCATTCTCCTAATGATGTGATCCCGTTATCAACGACATCCAATGTCCATAGCCAGGAAACCATGACTATCTGTTGATCACAACGAGCTAGTTAACTAGAGGCTCACTAGGGACATATTGTGGTCTATGTATTCACACGTGTATTACGATTTCCGGATAATACAGTTATATCATGAATAAAAGACAATTATCATGAACAATGAAATATAATAATACTTTTATTATTGCCTCTAGGGCATATTTCCAACAGTCTCCCACTTGCACTAGAGTCACCAATCTAGTTACATTGTGATGAATCGAACACCCATAGAGTTCTGGTGTTGATCATGTTTTGCTCGCGAGAGAGGTTTAGTCAACGGATCTGCGACATTCAGATCCGTATGTACTTTGCAAATTTCTATGTCTCCATCTTGAACATTTTCACGGATGGAGTTGAAACGACGCTTGATGTGCCTGGTCTTCTTGTGAAACCTGGGCTCCTTGGCAAGGGCAATAGCTCCAGTGTTGTCACAGAAGAGTTTGATTGGCCCTGACGCATTGGGTATGACTCCTACGTCGGTGATGAACTCCTTCACCCAAATCGCTTCATGCGCTGCCTCTGAGGCTGCCATGTACTCCGCTTCAAACGTAGATCCCGCCACGACGCTCTGCTTGCAGCTGCACCAGCTTACTGCTCCACCATTTAACATATACACGTATCCGGTTTGTGACTTAGAGTCATCCAGATCTGAGTCGAAGCTAGCGTCGACGTAACCCTTTACGACGAGCTCTTCGTCTCCTCCATAAACGAGAAACATGTCCTTTGTCCTTTTCAGGTACTTCAGGATATTCTTGACCATTGTCCAGTGTTCCTTGCCGGGATTACTTTGGTATCATGCTACCAAACTTACGGCAAGGTTTACATCAGGTCTGGTACACAACATGGCATACATAATAGATCCTATGGCTGAAGCATAGGGGATGACACTCATCTCTTCTTTATCTTTTGCCGTGGTCGGTGACTGAGCCGAGCTCAATCTCACACCTTGTAACATAGGCAAGAACCCTTTCTTGGACTGATCCATTTTGAACCTTTTCAAAATCTTATCAAGGTATGTGCTTTGTGAAAGACCTATGAGGCATCTTGATCTATCTCTATAGATCTTGATGCCTAATATATAAGCAGCTTCTCCAAGGTCCTTCATTGAAAAACACTTATTCAAGTAGGCCTTAATGTTGTCCGGAAGTTTTATATCATTTCCCATCAAGAGTATGTCATCTACATATAATATGAGAAATGCTACAGAGCTCCCACTCACTTTCTTGTAAACGCAGGCTTCTCCATAAGTCTGCATAAACCCAAACGCTTTGATCATCTCATCAAAGCGAATGTTCCAACTCCGAGATGCTTGCACCAGCCCATAAATGGAACGCTGGAGCTTGCATACTTTGTTAGCATTCTTAGGATCGACAAAACCTTCCGGCTGCATCATATACAGCTCTTCCTTAAGATGTCCGTTAAGGAATGCCGTTTTGACGTCCATCTGCCATATCTCATAATCATAGTATGCGGCAATCGCTAACATGATTCGGACGGACTTCAGCTTCGCTACGGGAGAGAATGTCTCGTCGTAGTCAATCCCTTGAACTTGTCGATAACCCTTAGCGACAAGTCGAGCTTTATAGATGGTAACATTACCATCCGCGTCCGTCTTCTTCTTAAAAAATCCATTTGTTTTCTATCGCTCGCCGATCATCGGGCAAGTCTGTCAAAGTCCATACTTTGTTTTCATACATGGATTCTATCTCGGATTTCATGGCTTCAAGCCATTTGTTGGAATTTGGGCCCGCCATCGCTTCTTCATAGTTCGAAGGTTCACCGTTGTCTAACAACATGATTTCCAGGACAGGGTTGCCGTACCACTCTGGTGCGGAACGTGTCCTTGTGGACCTACGAAGTTCAATAGCAACTTGATCCAAAGTACCTTGATCATCATCATTGTTTTCCTCTTCGGTTGGTGTGGGCATCACAGGAACATTTTCCTGAGCTGCACCACTTTCCCGTTCGAGAGGTAGTACTTCATCAAGTTCTATTTTCCTCCCACTTACTTGTTTCGAGAGAAACTCTTTTTCCAGAAAGCATCTGTTCTTGGCAACAAAGATCTTGCCCTCAGATCTTAAGTAGAAGGTATACCCGACAGTTTCCTTAGGGTACCCTATGAAGACGCATTTTTCCGACTTGGGTTCGAGCTTTTCAGGTTGAAGTTTCTTGACATAAGCATCGCATCCCCAAACTTTTAGAAACGACAGCTTAGGTTTCTTCCCAAACCATAATTCATACGGTGTCGTCTCAACGGATTTAGACGGTGCCCTATTTAAAGTGAATGTAGCTGTCTCTAGAGCGTATCCCCAAAATGATAGCGGTAAATCGGTAAGAGACATCATAGACCGCACCATATCCAATAGAGTGCGATTACGACGTTCGGACACACCGTTTCGCTGAGGAGTTCCAGGCGGCGTGAGTTGTGAAACGATTCCACATTTCTTTAAGTGTGTACCAAATTCGTGACTTAAGTATTCTCCTCCACGATCTGATCGTAGGAACTTTATCTTTCGGTCACGTTGATTCTCTACCTCATTCTGAAATTCCTTGAACTTTTCGAAGGTCTCAGACTTGTGTTTCATTAAGTAGACATACCCATATCTACTCAAGTCATCAGTGAGAGTGAGAACATAACGATATCCTCCGCGAGCCTCAACGCTCATTGGACCGCACACATCGGTATGTATGATTTCCAACAAGTTGGTTGCTCGCTCCATTGTTCCGGAGAACGGAGTCTTGGTCATTTTGCCCATGAGGCATGGTTCGCATGTGTCAAACGATTCATAATCAAGAGACTCTAAAAGTCCATCAGCATGGAGCTTCTTCATGCGCTTGACACCAATGTGACCAAGGCGGCAGTGCCACAAGTATGTGGGACTATCGTTATCAACTTTACATCTTTTGGCATCCACACTATGAACATGTGTAATATTACGCTCGAGATTCATTAAGAATAAACCATTGACCATCGGAGCATGACCATAAAACATATCTCTCATATAAATCGAACAACCATTATTCTCAGACTTAAATGAGTAGCCATCTCGTATTAAACGAGATCCAGATACAATGTTCATGCTCAAACTTGGCACTAAATAACAATTATTAAGGTTCAAAACTAATCCCATGGGTAAATGTAGAGGCAGCGTGCCGACGGCGATCACATCGACTCTGGAACCATTCCCGACGCGCATCGTCACCTCGTCCTTCGCCAGTCTCCGTTTATTCCGCAGCTCCTGCTGTGAGTTACAAATATGAGCAACGGCACCGGTATCAAATACCCAGGAGTTACTACGAGTACTGGTAAGGTACACATCAATTACATGTATATCAAATATACCTTTGGTGTTGCCGGCCTTCTTATCCGCTAAGTATTTGGGGCAGTTCCGCTTCCAGTGACCCTTCCCCTTGCAATAAAAGCACTCAGTCTCAGGCTTGGGTCCATTCTTTGACTTCTTCCCAGTAACTGGCTTACCGGGCGCGGCAACATCCTTGCCGTCCTTCTTGAAGTTCTTCTTGCCCTTGCCCTTCTTGAACTTAGTGGTCTTATTGACCATCAACACTTGATGTTCTTTCTTGATTTCAGCCTCTGCTGACTTCAGCATTGAGAACACTTCAGGAATGGTCTTCACCATCCCCTGCATGTTGTAGTTCATCACAAAGCTCTTGTAGCTTGGTGGGAGCGACTGGAGGATTCTGTCAATGACCGCCTCATCTGGGAGGTTAATGTTCAGCTGGGTCATACGGTTGTGCAACCTAGACAACTTTAGGATGTGCTCACTGACAGAACTATTTTCCTCCATCTTACAACTATAGAACTTGTCAGAGACATCATATCTCTCGACCCGGGCATGAGCTTAAAAAACTAGTTTCAGCTCTTCGAACATCTCATATGCTCCGTGATGCTCAAAACGCTTTTGGAGCCCCGGTTCTAAGCTGTAAAGCATGCCGCACTGAACGAGGGAGTAATCATCAGCACGAGTTTGCCAAGCATTCATAATGTATTGGTTCTCTGGGACGGGAGCGTCACCTAGCGGTCCATCTAGGACATATTGCTTCCTGGCAGCTATGAGGATGATCCTCAGGTTCTGGACCCAGTCCGTATAGTTGCTGCCATCATCTTTCAGCTTGGTTTTCTCTAGGAACACGTTGAAGTTCATGTTGACATGAGCGTTGGCCATTTGATCTACAAGACATATTTGCAAAGGTTTTAGACTAAGTTCATGATAATTAAGTTCATCTAATCAAATTATGAACTCCCACTCAGATTAGACATCCCTCTGGTCATCTAAGTGTTACACGATCCGAGTCGACTAGGCCGTGTCCGATCATCACGTGAGACGGACTAGTCATCGTCGGTGAACATCTTCATGTTGATCGTATCTTCCATACGACTCATGTTCGACCTTTCGGTCTCCGTGTTCCGAGGCCATGTCTGTACATGCTAGGCTCGTCAAGTTAACCCTAAGTGTTTTGCTGTGTAAAACTGTCTTACACCCGTTGTATGTGAACGTAAGGATCTATCACACCCGATCATCACGTGGTGCTTCGAAACGACGAACTGTAGCAACGGTGCACAGTTAGGGGAGAACACTTCTTGAAATTTTTAAGGGATCATCTTATTTACTACCGTCGTCCTAAGTAAACAAGATGCATAAACATAATAAACATCACATGCAATTATATAGTTGTGACATGATATGGCCAATATCATATAGCTCCATTGATCTCCATCTTCGGGGCTCCATGATCATCTTGTCACCGGCTTGACACCATGATCTCCATCATCATGATCTCCATCATCGTGTCTTCATGAAGTTGTCACGCCAACGACTACTTCTACTTCTATGGCTAACGCATTTAGCAATAAAGTAAAGTAGTTTACATGGCGTTCTTCAATGACACGCAGGTCATACAAAAATAAAGACAACTCCTATGGCTCCTGCCGGTTGTCATACTCATCGACATGCAAGTCGTGAATCCTATTACAAGAACATGATCTCATACATCACAATTCATCATTCATCACAACTTCTGGCCATATCACATCACATGATCAATCGCTGCAAAAACAAGTTAGACGTCCTCTAATTGTTGTTGCATCTTTTACGTGGCTGCAATTGGGTTCTAGCAAGAACGTTTTCTTACCTACGAATAACCACAACGTGATTTTGTCAACTTCTATTTACCCTTCATAAGGACCCTTTTCATCGAATCCGCTTCAACTAAAGTGGGAGAGACAGACAACCGCCAGCCACCTTATGCAACTAGTGCATGTCAATCGGTGGAACCGGTCTCACGTAAGCGTACGTGTAAGGTTGGTCCGGGCCGCTTCATCCCACAATACCGCTGAAGCAAGAAAAGACTAGTTGTGGCAAGCAAGTTGACAAGATCCACGCCCACAACAATATTGTGTTCTACTCGTGCATTAGAGAACTACGCATAGACCTAGCTCATGATGCCACTGTTGGGGAACGTTGCAGAAAATTAAAATTTTTCCTACGGTTTCACCAAGATCCATCTTTGAGTTCATCTAAGAAACGAGTCAAGGGAGTGAGTTTGCATCTACATACCACTTGTAGATCGCGTGCGGAAGCTTGCAAGGGGATGGTGATGATGGAGTCGTACTCGACGTGATTCAGATCACCGATGTCCAAGTGCTGAACGAACAACACCTCCGCGTTCAACACACGTACGGGACGGGAGACGTCTCCTGCTACTTGATCCAGAAAGGGGGAAGGAGAGGTTGATGATGATCCAGCAGCACGACGGCGTGGTGGTGGATGCAGCAGAACTCCAGCAGGGCTTCGCCAAGCGACTACGGAGGAGGACGAGGTGTAGCAGGGGGAGGGAGGCGCCAAGCACAAGGGTGCGGCTGCCCTCCCCCCTGCCCTCCTTTATATAGGCCCCCAGGGGGGGGGGGCGCCGGCCCTGGGAGATTGGATCTCCCAAGGGGGCGGCGGCCAAGGGGGGGAGGAGTGCCCCCCATGGCATGTGGTGCGCCCCCCCCACCCTAGGGTTTCAACCCTAGGCACAGGGGGTGGGCCTAGGGGGGCGCACCAGCCCACTATGGGCTGGCTCCCTCCCACGTCAGCCCATGGGGCCCTCCGGGATGGGTGGCCCCACCCGGTGGACCCCCGGGACCCTTCCGGTGGTCCCGGTACATTAGCGGGTGACCCCGAAACTTTCCCGATGGCCGAAATACCACTTCCTATATATTATTCTTTACCTCCGGACCATTTCGAAACTCCTCGTGACGTCCGGGATCTCATCCGGGACTCCGAACTACATTCGGTATGCTGCATACTCATATTCATACAACCCTAGCGTCACCGAACCTTAAGTGTGTAGACCCTACGGGTTCGGGAGACACGCAGACATGACCGAGATGACTCTCGGGCAATAACCAACAGCGGGATCTGGATACCCATGTTGGCTCCCACATGCTCCTCGATGATTTCATCGGTTGAACCACGATGTCGAGGATTTGATCAAACCCTGTATACAATTCCCTTTGTCAATCGGTACATTACTTGCCCGAGACTCGATCGTCGGTATCCCAATACCTTGTTCAGTCTCGTTACCGACAAGTCACTTTACTCGTACCGTAATGCATGATCCCGTGGCCAACACCTTAGTCACCTTGAGCTCATTATGATGATGCATTACCGAGTGGGCCCAGAGATACCTCTCCGTCATACGGAGTGACAAATCCCAGTCTCGATCCGTGTCAACCCAATAGACACTTTCGGAGATACCTATAGTGCACCTTTATAGTCACCCAGTTACGTTGTGACGTTTGATACACCCAAAGCACTCCTACGATATCCAGGAGTTACACGATCTCATGGTCGAAGGAAGAGATACTTGACATTGGCAAAGCTCTAGCAAACGAACTACACGATCTTTGTGCTATGCTTAGGATTGGGTCTTGTCCATCACATCATTCTCCTAATGATGTGATCCTGTTATCAACGACATCCAATGTCCATAGCCAGGAAACCATGACTATCTGTTGATCACAACGAGCTAGTCAACTAGAGGCTCACTAGGGACATATTGTGGTCTATGTATTCACACGTGTATTACGATTTCCGGATAATACAGTTATAGCATGAATAAAAGACAATTATCATGAACAATGAAATATAATAATACTTTTATTATTGCCTCTAGGGCATATTTCCAACAGTCTCCCACTTGCACTAGAGTCACCAATCTAGTTACATTGTGATGAATCGAACACCCATAGAGTTCTGGTGTTGATCATGTTTTGCTCGCGAGAGAGGTTTAGTCAACGGATCTGCGACATTCGGATCTGTATGTACTTTGCAAATTTCTATGTCTCCATCTTGAACATTTTCACGGATGGAGTTGAAACGACACTTGATGTGCCTGGTCTTCTTGTGAAACCTGGGCTCCTTGGCAAGGGCAATAGCTCCAGTGTTGTCACAGAAGAGTTTGATTGGCCCCGACGCATTGGGTATGACTCCTAGGTCGGTGATGAACTCCTTCACCCAAATCGCTTCATGCGCTGCCTCTGAGGCTGCCATGTACTCCGCTTCACACATAGATCCCGCCACGACGCTCTGCTTGCAGCTGCACCAGCTTACTGCTCCACCATTCAACATATACACGTATCCGGTTTGTGACTTAGAGTCATCCAGATCTGAGTCGAAGCTAGCGTCGACGTAACCCTTTACGACGAGCTCTTCGTCTCCTCCATAAATGAAAAACATGTCCTTTGTCCTTTTCAGGTACTTCAGGATATTCTTGACCGCTGTCCAGTGTTCCTTGCCAGGATTACTTTGGTATCTTGCTACCAAACTTACGGCAAGGTTTACATCAGGTCTGGTACAGAGCATGGCATACATAATAGATCCTATGGCTGAAGCATAGGGGATGACACTCATCTCTTCTTTATCTTTTGCCGTGGTCGGTGACTGAGCCGAGCTCAATCTCATACCTTGTAACATAGGCAATAACCCTTTCTTGGACTGATCCATTTTGAACCTTTTCAAAATCTTATCAAGGTATGTGCTTTGTGAAAGACCTATGAGGCGTCTTGATCTATCTCTATAGATCTTGATGCCTAATATATAAGCAGCTTCTCCAAGGTCCTTCATTGAAAAACACTTATTCAAGTAGGCCTTAATGCTGTCCAGAAGTTTTATATCATTTCCCATCAAGAGTATGTCATCTACATATAATATGAGAAATGCTACAGAGCTCCCACTCACTTTCTTGTAAACGCAGGCTTCTTCATAAGTCTGCATAAACCCAAACGCTTTGATCACCTCATCAAAGCGAATGTTCCAACTCCGAGATGCTTGCACCTGCCCATAAATGGAACGCTGGAGCTTGCATACTTTGTTAGCGTTCTTAGGATCGACAAAACCTTCCGGCTGCATCATATACAGCTCTTCCTTAAGATGTCCGTCAAGGAATGCCGTTTTGACGTCCATCTGCCATATCTCATAATCATAGTATGCGGCAATTGCTAACATGATTCGGACGGACTTCAGCTTTGCTACGGGAGAGAATGTCTCGTCGTAGTCAATCCCTTGAACTTGTCGATAACCCTTAGCGACAAGTCGAGCTTTATAGATGGTAACATTACCATTCGCGTCCGTATTCTTCTTAAAAAATCCATTTGTTTTCTATCGCTCGCCGATCATCGGGCAAGTCTGTCAAAGTCCATACTTTGTTTTCATACATGGATTCTATCTCGGATTTCATGGCTTCAAGCCATTTGTTGGAATCTGGGCCCGCCATCGCTTCTTCATAGTTCAAAGGTTCACCGTTGTCTAACAACATGATTTCCAGGACAGGGTTGCCGTACCACTCTGGTGCGGAACGTGTCCTTGTGGACCTACGAAGTTCAGTAGCAACTTGATCCGAAGTACCTTGATCATCATCATTGTTTTCCTCTTCGGTTGGTGTTGGCATCACAGGAACATTTTCCTGAGCTGCACCACTTTCTCGTTCGAGTGGTAGTACTTCATCAAGTTCTACTTTCCTCCCACTTACTTCTTTCGAGAGAAACTCTTTTTCCAGAAAGCATCTATTCTTGGCAACAAAGATCTTGCCCTCGGATCTTAAGTAGAAGGTATACCCGACAGTTTCCTTAGGGTACCCTATGAAGACGCATTTTTCCGACTTGGGTTCGAGCTTTTCAGGTTGAAGTTTCTTGACATAAGCATCGCATCCCCAAACTTTTAGAAACGACAGCTTAGGTTTCTTCCCAAACCATAATTCATACGGTGTCGTCTCAACGGATTTAGACGGTGCCCTATTTAAAGTGAATGTAGCTGTCTCTAGAGCGTATCCCCAAAATGATAGCGGTAAATCGGTAAGAGACATCATAGACCGCACCATATCCAATAGAGTGCGATTACGACGTTCGGACACACCGTTTCGCTGAGGTGTTCCAGGCGGCGTGAGTTGTGAAACGATTCCACATTTCTTTAAGTGTGTACCAAATTCGTGACTTAAGTATTCTCCTCCATGATCTGATCGTAGGAACTTTATCTTTCGGTCATGTTGATTCTCTACCTCATTCTGAAATTCCTTGAACTTTTCGAAGGTCTCAGACTTGTGTTTCATTAAGTAGACATACCCATATCTACTCAAGTCATCAGTGAGAGTGAGAACATAACGATATCCTCCGCGAGCCTCAACGCTCATTGGACCGCACACATCGGTATGTATGATTTCCAACAAGTTGGTTGCTCGCTCCATTGTTCCGGAGAACGGAGTCTTGGTCATTTTGCCCATGAGGCATGGTTCGCATGTGTCAAACGATTCATAATCAAGAGACTCTAAAAGTCCATCAGCATGGAGCTTCTTCATGCGCTTGACACCAATGTGACCAAGGCGGCAGTGCCACAAGTATGTGGGACTATCGTTATCAACTTTACATCTTTTGGCATCCACACTATGAACATGTGTAATATTACGCTCGAGATTCATTAAGAATAAACCATTGACCATCGGAGCATGACCATAAAACATATCTCTCATATAAATCGAACAACCATTATTCTCAGACTTAAATGAGTAGCCATCTCGTATTAAACGAGATCCAGATACAATGTTCATGCTCAAACTTGGCACTAAATAACAATTATTAAGGTTCAAAACTAATCCCATGGGTAAATGTAGAGGCAGCGTGCCGACGGCGATCACATCGACTCTGGAACCATTCCCGACGCGCATCGTCACCTCGTCCTTCGCCAGTCTCCGTTTATTCCGCAGCTCCTGCTGTGAGTTACAAATATGAGCAACAGCACCGGTATCAAATACCCAGGAGTTACTACGAGTACTGGTAAGGTACACATCAATTACATGTATATCAAATATACCTTTGGTGTTGCCGGCCTTCTTATCCGCTAAGTATTTGGGGCAGTTCCGCTTCCAGTGACCCTTCCCCTTGCAATAAAAGCACTCAGTCTCAGGCTTGGGTCCATTCTTTGACTTCTTCCCGGTAACTGGCTTACCGGGCGCGGCAACATCCTTGCCGTCCTTCTTGAAGTTCTTCTTGCCCTTGCCCTTCTTGAACTTAGTGGTCTTATTGACCATCAACACTTGATGTTCTTTCTTGATTTCAGCCTCTGCTGACTTCAGCATTGAGAACACTTCAGGAATGGTCTTCACCATCCCCTGCATGTTGTAGTTCATCACAAAGCTCTTGTAGCTTGGTGGGAGCAACTGGAGGATTCTGTCAATGACCGCCTCATCTGGGAGGTTAATGTTCAGCTGGGTCATACGGTTGTGCAACCTAGACAACTTTAGGATGTGCTCACTGACAGAACTATTTTCCTCCATCTTACAACTGTAGAACTTGTCAGAGACATCATATCTCTCGACCCGGGCATGAGCTTAAAAAACTAGTTTCAGCTCTTCGAACATCTCATATGCTCCGTGATGCTCAAAACGCTTTTGGAGCCCCGGTTCTAAGCTGTAAAGCATGCCGCACTGAACGAGGGAGTAATCATCAGCACGAGTTTGCCAAGCATTCATAATGTATTGGTTCTCTGGGACGGGAGCGTCACCTAGCGGTCCATCTAGGACATATTGCTTCCTGGCAGCTATGAGGATGATCCTCAGGTTCTGGACCCAGTCCGTATAGTTGCTGCCATCATCTTTCAGCTTGGTTTTCTCTAGGAACATGTTGAAGTTCATGTTGACATGAGCGTTGGCCATTTGATCTACAAGACATATTTGCAAAGGTTTTAGACTAAGTTCATGATAATTAAGTTCATCTAATCAAATTATGAACTCCCACTCAGATTAGACATCCCTCTGGTCATCTAAGTGTTACACGATCTGAGTCGACTAGGCCGTGTCCGATCATCACGTGAGACGGACTAGTCATCGTCGGTGAACATCTTCATGTTGATCGTATCTTCCATACGACTCATGTTCGACCTTTCGGTCTCCGTGTTCCGAGGCCATGTCTGTACATGCTAGGCTCGTCAAGTTAAGCCTAAGTGTTTTGCTGTGTAAAACTGTCTTACACCCGTTGTATGTGAACGTAAGGATCTATCACACCCGATCATCACGTGGTGCTTCGAAACGACGAACTGTAGCAACGGTGCACAGTTAGGGGAGAACACTTCTTGAAATTTTTAAGGGATCATCTTATTTACTACCGTCGTCCTAAGTAAACAAGATGCATAAACATAATAAACATCACATGCAATTATATAGTTGTGACATGATATGGCCAATATCATATAGCTCCATTGATCTCCATCTTCGGGGCTCCATGATCATCTTGTCACCGGCTTGACACCATGATCTCCATCATCATGATCTCCATCATCGTGTCTTCATGAAGTTGTCACGCCAACGACTACTTCTACTTCTATGGCTAACGCATTTAGCAATAAAGTAAAGTAGTTTACATGGCGCTCTTCAATGACACGCAGGTCATACAAAAATAAAGACAACTCCTATGGCTCCTGCCGGTTGTCATACTCATCGACATGCAAGTCGTGAATCCTATTACAAGAACATGATCTCATACATCACAATTCATCATTCATCACAACTTCTGGCCATATCACATCACATGATCAATCGCTGCAAAAACAAGTTAGACGTCCTCTAATTGTTGTTGCATCTTTTACGTGGCTGCAATTGGGTTCTAGCAAGAACGTTTTCTTACCTACGAATAACCACAACGTGATTTTGTCAACTTCTATTTACCCTTCATAAGGACCCTTTTCATCGAATCCGCTTCAACTAAAGTGGGAGAGACAGACACCCGCCAGCCACCTTATGCAACTAGTGCATGTCAATCGGTGGAACCGGTCTCATGTAAGCGTACGTGTAAGGTTGGTCCGGGCCGCTTCATCCCACAATACCGCTGAAGCAAGAAAAGACTAGTAGTGGCAAGCAAGTTGACAAGATCCACGCCCACAACAAAATTGTGTTCTACTCGTGCATTAGAGAACTACGCATAGACCTAGCTCATGATGCCACTGTTGGGGAACGTTGCAGAAAATTAAAATTTTTCCTACGGTTTCACCAAGATCCATCTATGAGTTCATCTAAGCAATGAGTCAAGGGAGTGAGTTTGCATCAACATACCACTTGTAGATCGCGTGCGGAAGCTTGCAAGGGGATGGTGATGATGGAGTCGTACTCGACGTGATTCAGATCACCGATGTCCAAGTGCTGAACGGACAGCACCTCCGCGTTCAACACACGTACAGGACGGGAGACGTCTCCTCCTACTTGATCCAGCAAGGGGGAAGGAGAGGTTGATGATGATCCAGCAGCACGACGGCGTGGTGGTGGATGCAGCAGAACTCCAGCAGGGCTTCGCCAAGCGACTACGGGAGGAGGACGAGGTGTAGCAGGGGGAGGGAGGCGCCAAGCACAAGGGTGCGGCTGCCCTCCCCCCTGCCCTCCTTTATATAGGCCCCCAGGGGGGGCACTGGCCCTGGGAGATTGGATCTCCCAAGGGGGCGGCGGCCAAGGGGGGGAAGAGTGCCCCCCAAGGCATGTGGTGCGCCCCCCACCCTAGGGTTTCAACCCTAGGCGCAGGGGGTGGGCCTAGGGGGGTGCACCAGCCCACTATGGGCTGGCTCCCCTCCCACGTCAGCTCATGGGGCTCTCCGGGATGGGTGGCCCCACCCAGTGGACCCCCGTGACCCTTCCGGTGGTCCCGGTACATTACCGGGTGACCCCGAAACTTTCTCGATGGCTGAAATACCACTTCCTATATATTATTCTTTACCTCCGGACCATTCCGAAACTCCTCGTGACGTCCGGGATCTCATCCGGGACTCCGAACTACATTCGGTATGCTGCGTACTCATATTCATACAACCCTAGCGTCACCGAACCTTAAGTGTGTAGACCCTACGGGTTCGGGAGACACGCAGACATGACCGAGACGACTCTCGGGCAATAACCAACAGCGGGATCTGGATACCCATGTTGGCTCCCACATGCTCCTTGATGATTTCATCGGTTGAACCACGATGTCGAGGATTCGATCAAACCCTGTATACAATTCCCTTTGTCAATCGGTACGTTACTTGCCCGAGACTCGATCGTCGGTATCCCAATACCTTGTTCAGTCTCGTTACCGGCAAGTCACTTTACTCGTACCGTAATGCATGATCCCGTGGCCAACACCTTGGTCACCTTGAGCTCATTATGATGATGCATTACCGAGTGGGCCCAGAGATACCTCTCTGTCATACGGAGTGACAAATCCCAGTCTTGATCCGTGTCAACCCAATAGACACTTTCGGAGATACCTGTAGTGCACCTTTATAGTCACCCAATTACGTTGTGACGTTTGATACACCCAAAGCACTCCTACGGTATCCAGGAGTTACACGATCTCATGGTCGAAGGAAGAGATACTTGACATTGGCAAAGCTCTAGCAAACGAACTACACGATCTTTGTGCTATGCTTAGGATTGGGTCTTGTCCATCACATCATTCTCCTAATGATGTGATCCCATTATCAACGACATACAATGTCCATAGCCAGGAAACCATGACTATCTGTTGATCACAACGAGCTAGTCAACTAGAGGCTCACTAGGGACATATTGTGGTCTATGTATTCACACGTGTATTACGATTTCCGGATAATACAGTTATAGCATGAATAAAAGACAATTATCATGAACAATGAAATATAATAATACTTTTATTATTGCCTCTAGGGCATATTTCCAACACATCCAACAGTCACTGCTGCTAGAATCGTGTGTTCACTGACAAAGCCTTGCGTAAACAAGCCAGCCTCGAAATCTGTGGCGTGTACAACCCATTTGCTATTATTTTTATAATTTTTACTCATTTTCTAATTCATATGGAATTTATTGCAGCCCGTTTTCCATTTTTAGAATTCCTGGCCATTTTCTGGTCAATACCAGGGTCAAAAAATTAACTAAGTATGTGAGAATTTTTGAAAATTCGCAATTTTTTGCTGGGGAATGAAATATTCTTAATCAACAAATTAATAGCCATACTAAAACAAATTTAAAAATAAATTAGTACTATGTCATGTTAAATCCAATGAAATACGTATAAGATATCAGTGAAGAACAAAAACAAAAAAAGAAACTAATATCCCATTTGCTATATTTTTTTGGAATTTTCAACCCCTTTTGAGATTAGTTTTAACAGACACTGACCATACTCTTTGGCCAGGCCGGAATGCATCCCTCCTCATCTTGAAAGATTCGCAGCCCAGTAATTCGGAGAAAACAAATAGGCCTAGCTTGGGTATTCTTCAAAAAGAAATACTGGGCTACCTATTTTCCCAAAGAACTAGTGCATGAGCATTTAGCTTTATTTATTTATTCACTTATTTATGTTTAGGGGACCATGAGCATGTCCCTGGGCCAGATTCATGTGAGAGCCTCCCTTCTAGTTAATTATGGGCTTCTCTATTGAGCCTTCATCAGTGGGCTGCATGTTATCAACAAGTGGAAAATGTGTTCCGTACGAAAAATAGTATGCGCTACGTACGGTACGGGGCACTAAAGGATCGAACCGTGCAACGACTTCCAAAACATTGTGTTTGTCGTTCTAACAACACATTTATTCAACCAACATACAAAATATACTACTGATTGTACATTGAAAACAACAGCAGCAGCAAGCAGGGCTGGGGGTGCAACAGAAGCAGTAAGCAGGCCAGAAGAGTGAAGACGCAGCTCTCTCTTCCAAACCAAACATCAACCATTATTACAAAAGGGCTACCAAAAGGAACAAGTGTATGCATCAAACTAAAAAAAGATCCTACTACACCAAGTGTACGCATCTAACTAACTAGCTCAGTTAGACGTTACTGTTTATTAAGCTGTGGAGATTGGCTGACGGCTTGAACCAGATGGGTGCCTGACGGGGGAAACTCCAGCCAGCAGGTCGAAGTCTGATACTTGCGACCCTCTCTCCTACTTTGGGCTGCAGAGCGTGGCAGCACATATCAGGGTATGGTGCATGCAGAGACGCATGGTATGCTGTGTACACACAGTTTTGCCTGATGAACGAAACCGCGCTGCCATCATGATCCTTGCCGTCGGTTATCTCCTGGTTAATCGGATAATTCAGTCCGACAAACAGAGAGCGTGTACCAAGGCTACTTACCGACCTCCAGTCAAAAATTCCTGAAGGCCCAGAGAAGCTGGGATCCTGCTCAAATACCTTGCAGTGACTGTGATTGTATTCTGCGAAACAACACGTCCAGTACGTGCGAACGATCATCAATCATTCACCATCGTTTGATCGAGCCAGGAACCACCTGCAACTGCCAATAATTCAGTCCGACAAACAGAGAGCATGTACCAAGGCTACTTACCAACCTCCAGTCAAAAATTCCTGAAAGGCCCAGAGAAGCTGGGATCCTGCTCAAAGACCTTGCAGTGACTGTGATTGTATTCCGCGAAACAACACGTTCGGTACGTGCGAACAATCATCAATCATTCGCCATCGTCTGATCGAGCCAGGAACCACCTGCAACTACCATGCCGCTTTTCTTTGAAAGGTTCTGGGATATGGAAGGGTAGGGACACCAGGCGGCCTACAACATCATATCAAGTTGGAGTCAAATAACCCTCAAAAAAAGTTGGAGTCAAATAAAAAAGGGCTCTTGATGTAGTCAATCTTAAGAACAACATGTTATGAGCATGAATATTTTTTCAGTAAATGTTGACAGTAATATAAGCAAGCCATCATGATATCACATGAAAGTAACATACTGCTGTAACAGCCGTTTGTAGCGATGACTAGAGTAGGCCAGCAATACGTCCAGCTATAGAAGGAGTCGACAGCGTAAATGAAGCCCTTGTGTTCAATGGCATCAGAGAACCATGGAGGATGTATGATCCTGCGATGGACGTGCAGATTTATCCACTTACCGTAGTGACCTGTCAGATAGGCGAGACCGTGGTTGAAGAACGCAATTAGCCTAAAGTCTTTATAATTCACAGATCTTGTGGGCACTTGGCAGATTACAACCTTGAGCAAATCAAACTTGGAATCATGTTGGCTACTGTAAGATTCCGAGTATTCTGGGCCGCGGTGCCAAAGCAGTGTAGTTTTTAATCAAAGGAAGGGGATCAATCGCCGGGTGTAGACCTCCACGAGCATCTAGCTACCGTGGCCATCGATGAGCACCATCCAAGACATGTTCATGCCGACCCAGTACATACCGTTAATGCAGTTGAGGGTGGCGGGGATCAGAGCGCAGTCAAGGGGGTTGATGCTCGCCACCCTATGATCGTTATGCTGTGTGACACGCCGTTTCTGAAGATCAGGCGGCATCAGCAAGCAAGGAGCTGGCTTAAAAAGCTCCGGCCTGAGGGCTTTGAGTAAACGGTACAGCCCAGACGAGCATGCGGCGAGCGGCATGGTACTGAGATTGTCCACACACGAAACAATGAGCTTGATTACCTCTGTGGGGAGCGAATTCCAGCCACTCTTTCGGCGGACGCTGCTCGGTTCTGCCATTGTTAGTGCTTGGGTTTCAGACGAGGGGGGGAGGCGCCTTAGCGGGGATGGAAGAGCGGACAAAGATGGAGAAGCGAATATGTGCTGCGGGAAGTGCACAAGTGATGATGACTACAACACACTGCTTGACTTACGAGACACATACCAGCAACGTAGGGTCATATCAAAGTCAGACAACTTGCTTGAGTGATCACAGTACTGGTACTCCCTACAGTACCTGCTACTATGCCCTAACTTACTTGAGTAGAGTAGTAGTGGAGTAGGACTCTGCTCTACTACTAGCACCGGAGGAGTAGTATGTTCTAATCTAAAATAGTTACAAACTTCAATGCCCGAGCGTGGAACGACTACGAACCGCCATCGGTGCTAACTCCAATCCTGCAAGTCAAGGATTTGTTTCTTTTTAACTTTTTGTACGAAACTATAGCTAGCCCGCAAGTAATGTACACTGTACTGACTGTGGAACCCACAGAGTACTTAGAATACATGATTAAGGATGCAATTAACTTTTTATAGAGGGAGAATCATACACGCAATTAAATCAAATGTATTGGACGTGACTCTATTATTCTCCAACGACAACCGGCAAATTTCCTCCCGCGGGCCGGAGTAGGTTTCTCGGTTTGCATGCGGGTTTAACGGAGGGGTTTGATGGAGGCGAGGAGGCGTGTTCAGCCGGGCGTGCAGTGGACGGCACAGTACTATTCGATTTGACAACTACAACTAGTATATTATAAAAAACAAAGAAGAGTAGTAGAGATAGAGATAAGAATAGAGACTAGGGAGGAGCACCATCTACTGCTTCGTGGGCTACTCCTGCGCTCCATTCGGCGGCCGCAACGTCCCCTACAGCCACTCCCTCATGCACTCCATTCGGCGGGCGCTGTTGAAATTTTGGGAGTGCACTCTCACGACTGCTAGCAGCGACGACGACTTCTTCCCCGACCTCGGCAACCTCTTCCTCAACGACATGGACGACAACCTCAACGCCAATGGTGCTGCTCCCGTTGCACCGTATGTGTTTCTGTCCTTCTAGTTCGAAATCGTGGTAGAATTCATGTTTCTAGTCTGTGTCCTAGACTCGATCTGTTCATCTACTATGCTAGTCCGCATGATTAGTTTAATATCTGTTATAGCCGTCATGATTTATTTTGTAGTAAATCTCGTAGTAACTTGATCATATATTCAACTGGCGGAACGTCCCCTACATCCACTCCCGTTTCATGGACGGCCTGGTTGATGCCTCCAAGGAGCCCTTCGTCTACTGCTATGAGTGCCCGGTGCCATTTTGGGGCTCGCCGGCGGACATCGTGCATCACCTGACGCAGGCGTGCGGCGATCACTACTGGCCCTTGGCGAAGAACATCAAGTACGAGACGTGCTACCCGTTTACCGTGCCGGAGTCGCTGGAGGACCAGCGCCACCTGCTAGTCTCGGAGGAGGACGACAGCGTCTTCCTCTTGATCGTGGCCAGCGGCGAGGCCCGCGCAGGCCACCGCCACATCTCTGTAGTGTGCGTCAGGGGCGACGCCACTGACGCTGACACTGACACGAGGCTGATGTACGGGTGTGTGCTCACTACTACTACCCCTCAGAGGTACGTGGGCGGCAACACTGGCTACGTCAAGCTGACTTGGACTCTACCGAGCTGGGACCTTCCCGTCGATGTGGACATGGAAGACGCATGGTATTATTTGACCCGCAACAATGTGCATGGGGACTCCAAGGAGGATGAATAAAAGTGTATCCATTTATGGTTTAGTCTAGAATCTTCCATGTATGAATTTTTACTACAGTACTGGTGAAAGACTTATGATGAACCATTTTCTGCAAAGCACAATAAGAGTTATTTCTTCACAAGTTTTGGATGCAGGTTGAATAGTTGAACCCTTTTGTTTGCAAAAGATACTTTTTTATCTATTTCACCCAGATGTTTGTGAGCTCTAGAGATGAAATAATATCCGAACAAACCTATCGATACCCGTTACACATGAGATGACCCCCACATCCTTTGTCAAAATAGACAACTCCCCGATCAATGCATTTCACTCTTCCGTGCAACGCACATGCACCTTACTATAGATTAGTACGACCAAAAATTGAACTAACATTATATATAGTATGATAAATGATGATGCATGTCACCTAAAATTATATCATTGAAAACTATGTTCAAATACGAATCCAATGATATTGTTTTTGTTGACATGCACTAACATTTTGTCAGTTAAATCTTCAGTCAAATTCAATGGGGGATAAACCACGACCGACGTAGTAGTACTAGTGTAGAGGGCAGCGCTGCATGCGAGTCTCACCTCTCAACCCGCTCGTGGCGCGGCAGTAAAGCCGTCATATCACAAAACCGAACCACTCCCAGTAATAAGTGGCCTGGTAAAATAAACGGACAAGCGACCATCACATCCCTCCGTGTTTTTTGCATTTCATCTCTCTACATTTACTTTCTCCGGTTCATCTCGCACACTCGATCCCTAGCTACTACTCCTTGTATCCCTAGCTACTACTCCTAGGGCCAGTTCTTTTGGCGGCTTCCCCAGCTTTTCCCATAAGACTAGTCACAGTGGAGAGTAACATTAAGGCGCCTCACTCATTTATTTGGGCTTCTAAACTACTACTAGTAGTACAGTACCTCTGTCCTGGTTTATTCCTCACCATTGTAATTTGTGTTGAATTTTGACCAAAGATTTAACTGATAAAATGTTAGTGCATGTGACATGCACTAACATTTCATTAGTTAAATTTATGATCAAAATTTGACACAGATTACAATGGGGACCAATAAACCAGGACGGAGGTAGTAGTTATGGGATTACTAATCTAGAAGCCTAAAAGAACTGGCCCTGGTACTCCTACTAGTAGTAGTACTCAAGTTGGAATTCCAATTGCACGGCACAACTTGTTAGGCAAAAAATTCGATACAGGGTGTAGGAAGCGGTTTGGGAATTTGCATGCCTTTCCAACCAGTGAGATACTCCGTACAAAGTACGACAGAGAAATAACCACATAGAAGGAAGCTAAAAGTAAACAATCAAACGAGCATTTGCATTTGTTTTGCATTGAATCGTTTCACAAGCTTGACTAGTGCTGTTTTTCTACTTTTACAAAAACCGCATCGTAATGTTAAAACGTGCATTTTCACATAGATAAGTAATAGTGGTACTCCCTCCATCTAGGTGTATAAGTCTTCCCTCCTTCTTGGTCACGGTGCACAACCAAAGATGACTTATTGATCTGGACGGAGGGAGTAGCACAGTCTGCAAGCATATATTGAGAGAGACGTGTAGTGCGATAGTATATAGTAAAGTTTGTGCTATATGCACGTACTTGCAAAATGCGTACAAATACACAAGGTTTCCAAACTTTCCCTTTTACATACTTAATTAAGGATGCTAAAAATTCCTGACCATTCAGGATTTATCATTTGCGTCCCAAAACTAATGAGATCGCCTTACGAAACAAAAATTATACTCCTCCTAAAAGCCAATGCGCTCGCAGGAGTGCTTGCAGCATGCCACGAGTGCCCTAGTGCGCGGCCATTTCCCAGCACGCCGACACAACGCCTCTTCCTCAGCCTCGCAACTCGCTAGGTGCTGATTGGCGGCTTGCCGGCGGGCGAGCGCGATCTCACCAGTGTGGTGATCCGGCGCCAACGGGTACTCCTCCTTGCTGGAAATGTGCACCTGGTCCTCGTACTGCCAAGCGTAGATGAGGCGCTTGGGCCCGGCTGCACTCAGGGCTTTGGCACGGCCTCCTCCGCCACCCTCACAGCCCTTGCACGAGCCTTCTGCCAAAGAGCCAATTGCCTAACTCTCTCGGACAAGACATAGACCTGCCAGGTAGTTTGCCCCGCGGCGCGCTTCTCTTCCTCGGCCTTCTTCTCCACCTCTATTTTGGCGTGCATTACCGGCAGCAAAGCCTCCCACATGGCGACATCCATATATTTCCAAAGCTCCTCAAGGCTGGGGGGCTCGGCGGGCGGCGCGGCATTCTCCTCGTAGCGGGGAGCCGACGCGTCCTCCGACGCGTGAGCTGGTGAGATTGGGAACGCCGAGGCGTCCACCTCAATGCGTCGTGGCGAGGAGGGGAACACCGACGCATCCTCCTCGACTAGTGGCAGCGAGGAACGGAATAGCGATGCGTGACCGTCCGGGCGGTGCAGCGAGGGGCGCTTAGGGCTTGGGAGGGGCGATGCCATGGTGGTCGATGTGAGAGGGAGGGGGAGGAGATAGCGATGAACATGAGCATTCTTCTGAATGCCATGGGAGGCGCAGTATTTATAGCGAGCAATGGCACACCTATGTAAGATATGGACTGAGCTGCACTGACTTAACTGCAGGTCCAATTGTGTCACTAACATATGGGCCAGACCCTTGTTCGGCCCATATGTCAGTGACCCAATGCACCTGCAGTTAAGTTACTGAAGCAGCGTCCCGGAAGATATGTTGCGTGATTAACGTAACAGCTACGTGGGCATATTTGTTGGAGTAAAGTATGGGGGAGGAAGGGGTGGAAATTCCGCTGGTCACAACGGATTGGACGAGTGTGGGGGAGGAGAGTCATGCATGCAGATTTTTTCACACGGGGTGGAGTGGTGGGACCGCCGGAGGGAGAAGGAGAGTCTGGCAGGCATATTGTTTCCACACATGGAGAGGAAAATATTTGGAGACGAACGGGCTTCCTGCAGGTATGGGGAATGGTGCATAATAAGTCATCTTGCATGCCGGGCTAGGTATAGTCTCAAGTCATTAAAAACATACACGCCCCACACATGTTCATATTTCAAGGTGCACTAAATTATTGCATGCGATGATTAAGGCTGGCCATAATGGTGGTATCTTAGCTGGTATCATGCACACGGGAATAGCAAACATGCTGATGTGGCAAAGAATTAAAGAAGAGAGGGGGGTTAGAGTAACTAGTGTTCATGCATGCATTGGTAAACACATTTTTTGTAAAGAACGACATCATTAGTTGAGTACTTTTGCAGACTTCAAAAACTATTCCACCGCCTCTACTATCTTGCTAAGAGTAGGTGAAATTTTTGAATCGAGCCCTTTAAACTAGAAGGGAGGTAGTAGTACTCTAATAGCTAACCTTGTTGTGATGACAAGATAGGACATGGCACGCACCTGGACGGAGGAACTAGTCTGCATTGTGCATTTAAGTTTTGTCTGAAGTCAATGTACCTCTACTTTGACCAAACTTATAGAAAAATGTATCAACATTCACAATGTCAAATCAATATTTTTACACTCATTATAAAACATAGTTCTTGTACTCATTATAATTAGTATTGTAGATATTGATATTTTTAGTATAAATTTGGTCAAACACTTCGCAAACGGTTGACGGGAGTAAAAAGGACCAGAGGGAGTACTATCATGCATGCGGAGTAGGCAAAAAAATTGCTCATTTATAGCCAGTCGAAGTCTCAAAGGGCGCGACCGCGCGAGGGAGGCGAAGGTCGTGGGAGGCGTGATGGTTGACAGAATTAAGGGAAGTTACATCCACGCGCCGGCATGGCGTGCAAACAGGCAGAAGCTATACCGTCAAGCCTACGATATGGGTCTAGTAGACATGACATCTTGTGGGTCCCGCATAGTTCTCGAGAACTCTTTGGGGGCTTGCAGCCGTTTATCCACCGGGCAAGCCAGCAACCCCACGCCGTTTGCACGCCCTACTCGTCCTCGTCTTCTACCTTACAACAGTTTTCTCCCAGTTGTCCCGTCCTTTCACATTAGTTCGCTCCCAGTATTTTTTGTGGGGTACAACAGTTCAACTTCTCCTAACCCTCCTCCAAAATCCATGGCCTCCCAAATCTCCATGGTCGCCGCTGAGTACCAGGTTAGGGCCATCACCGCGATGAGTTCATCGTCATCTACACACGTGGATCCGTGACGGTGAAAGCATGGCTTGCTCGCTTCCTACGCATGTTCAACAGTTCAACGGATGAGTGGGTCGCTGGGCTAGATGTTGAGTACACCACAGTCCTGGAAAGAGAGAAGATTCTAAAGGAGGCAGAGAGGAAGAAGCCCGCCGTGATCCAGGTTTGCGTACATAACGTTTGCACATATGCCATGCCGATGTTGAGTGCCAGGATTTTAAGAACTTCCTCAAGGACAAAAGAGTGAAATTCGTTACTGTAGACTTTAAGAACGACAGGGATGTCCTACGTCGGATAGGTCTCGTTGTAGGCCAGCCCTTCGATTTCCAGAGGCAAGCTTGGTGTCCTCCTATCAACCTTCAATGCTGACCCTGGCAGCAGCCATGATTGATCCTTCGTACGCTAAACTAAAGAAACCTCATCACGAGTTTCATCATGCATGGGAGTCGAAGACATTAGATGAAGATCACATCCTGTACGCAGCAATGGATGCCTACCTTTGTTTAAATATCTACAAGGGTTGGATGAAGAAGCAGAGCCTAGTGTCCGGTTCAAGCAAAGAAGCGTCGGTGAAGAGGAAGAGGAAGAGGTACGAGGACGAAGTTGAGGACGTGGACTCGGACTTTGAGTAGGTGGCAGTGCCGTCGCTCATGCTGGTTCTACTTCAGTGTCAAGCGGACTAGTTGCTCAGTTTATTTTCAAGGGTGTGTTGTGCTGAGGCCCTAGCAGAACTATGTTTATGTTCTTTCTCGTTATTCAAACTGTTTAGTACATACAATAGTATTAGTACTATGTCTTAGTACTGTTCTTCTTGCAGTTGGTACTACTGCTCGTATCTTTGTGTTCCTACTATACTTAATACGTTCGTACTAGTAGTATAATTTGGGTCAGTCGATTTGTGAAAGAAGTTCGACGGAGCGAAGGAAGAAGACGACAGAAGAGGTGGAAGAAGCCCTTCTAGCCATCCATGTTGCATCAAACGGCTCACAAGAGTCAACTGACCCAAATTGCTCCTTCAGATTGCAGGATCCACGTGGCATTCAAGGTCTCGAAGGTAGATTCCGCGTTCGCACCTGGTTTGCGGGCTCGACGCGCGCGCGACCGGCTTCCGTCGCGACAGCCACCATGTGCTCCTCCTCTGCGCGGGCGGAGACGACAATGACACACTAGTTCCTCCTCGCCGGCGTGCTGGAGCACGCGCTCGTCCTCCTCTTCGTACGCTGCGTGCATAGACGCGGCTCCAGCAGCTGTTCGTGTGCTTGGTAGCACGGCGGCATCGGGAGGAGGGACTGCAGACGGCGTGAGCGGGCGAGCCTTTGGCTTCATGGCACAGGGATGGCGGCGACATGGCAGTGATGGGCGAGAAATTGTTGGCCGGAGCAGGCGGGCGCCGACATGCGCAACGGCAGCGGTGGCATATTGATGAGTGCACGTATGGGAGCTTACTTTAGTTTTATATAAGGCTGGTCAAACTTAAAAGAAAACCGTACTAGTACACGTAAACATTAGACTTAGGCAGCGCTTTTATTAGTTAGTACCACAGCCATGATACGGAATCCTGTGCCAGCGCGTGAACCGCGGCCGCGCGGTCGATCGAACGGTGCGTCACCATGTCGCACTTGAAGGACATCCACCGAACCTTTTTGTGTGTGTGAAAACAATCCCCCAATATTACTCAACTTTTTTTCCTGGAAAAGTTCTTGACACTGCAATATTTCCATATATTTGAATTTAGCTCCAGTTCGTGTTTATTTGGATTTGGACGTTTTAGGTGCGCCCTAGTTTTTTTAATACTGATTTTGTGTGTGTGACTGAGAGAGAACGTGTGTATGTGTCCATATGTGTTTTGTGGCGAAAGGGCAATGTGGAGACGGTGTGCGTGTGATACAGACATAGAGAGGTGTGAATGTGCAAATGATCATGCATGAGTGAGACATAGACAGATGCCGATACGTTGTGTATACATGAGAGAACGGTCTTCTAGTTTACTTGTGTGTGTGAGAGAGAGAGAGAGAGAGAGAGAGAGAGACAGAGAGAGAGGAGCATCCGTAACACAACAACCATCTCTCTCAATTCGTCTGTCCCTCGCACGATCGCATGCAACACATGCATCAACGCGCACATTTTGACACCCTCACCCGGCCCCTGCCCACCTCAAGGCCCGCACAATCTCTTCGTGAATACCCATTTCTCTCCTTAGGTTTGTTTTCTCTCAATATCTGACACACACACACATAGAGAGAGAGAGAGAGACAGCACAACACACACACACACACACCCTCCCCCAAGCACACAATTCATCCCCATCCAAGGTTATACAGTGACCACTCTCGCTTGTGCTTCTTTGCACCCCAACATGCACAACACCTCAATCTTCAAAGAGGGCATCGAGCAGATCGAAGACGGCGGCCACACCGCGCTAGAGAACGCGGGGCCATTTGGAAGCAGGGTGATGTGACGACGGCTGGCTGACTCCTCCCCCCACCCTCTCTCTCTCTCGCACAAAATTACCAATCCCTCTATCCCCCGCACAAAATTATCAATCCCTCAACCCACGAGATCCTTCCCCTCTCCTCCATGTTTTTCCAGCTCTCTCATCAAACATGTTGTCTCTTCTCCTTCCACGTATACAGAATCCGGATGCATACGCATCTCACGTATATTACATGTCTCCATCTTTCCAACAGACCTAACTTCTTCCTCTCTCTTTCTCTCTCTATCTCTCTCTCTGTCTCGTTAGGTTTGTCTCCTACTCTCTCGTCCACATACATACAATCTTTCCCGCCCTATCTGCTCCATCTTCGCAAGCTCTCTCTGCACGTTTCATTCACACATTGGGATATGTCAAAATGTTGCTTCTATAATGGCCGATGTAGAGTTATGGTTGGTTTTGTTGCATCCTGCAAAGTAATAACTATGAAATGCATTTAGATTCTCATTTGACTGGGATTATGTGAGTTTGAGCATGTTGTGAAGTACTATAGACCTTGTATACATCTTGGGATTCGACAATGATTGTAACTATTGAATTGTATAGACCATTACATTCGAAGTCAATAGCCTAATATATTTATTTCACAATTTCAACAAATGATTAGTTCACTACAAGCTCAGAAAACAAATGTGTACTCCCTCCGTTTTTATTTAAGTCCACGTATTAGCATTGGTCAAAGTCAAGTTTTGTAAACTCTCAGAAAGCTTATAACAAAAAATATTAACATATACAATAACAAATAAATACCATTAGATTCATTATTGAATGTACTTTCACATCATACATAGTTGTTATGGTAAATGTTTATATTTTTCTATAAACTTGGTTAAACTTTAGGAAGTTTGCCTTTGGTCAAACCTAATATGCAGAGTTTACTACTACTACTCGCTAGTTGATTAGCCGAATCACTCAACACGCCACACGGGGAGTTCAGTGTCACAAAATTTTGAGGTCGGCGGGAAAATCTCCCATGATCGTGATTCGAGCAGTGGGAAGTTACCATCATAGCCTTCGGAACAGGCCTACGGATGACGCTTGGTAGGGGGTTGTTTTCGTAACTTCAGGTTCACCCTACCCAGCTAACCCCACCCCGGTACCCAGAGTAGTACACCTGAATACTCCCCATTTTCTATCCCCACCGCAAAATAGACTTCTCCACGGCACCGCAACCTTCATGCTCCTCCCCTTTACATCGGCGCACTCGTCCACCGCAGTGCATCTGCCTCATCGATGACCTCGTACGCCGCATTGGAGCCGGTCCACCGTCATCTTCGTACAAGGAGCCTCTTCCCCGACATCGTCTTCCACGGTCTCGGATTTGCTTCCCGGAAGCCAACGCCAAGCGCAGAAGTACCACCGTCGTGGACAATGAACTGGCTCCCGTTGCCGACCATGACTCACAAAGGCCGCCGCGACAATCATTCTCCTCCTCGATTGGTAATGTGTGTATTGAATCACTTAGTAGTACATGTGCAGTTCCAATTTTGGTCATACCTACCCTTCAAATTTCCTGGGTGCTATTGTTCCCGTAAAAGTAATTGGTTATAGCCTCCATTGTCCAACAGAATATCAGCTTATAATTGTGCATCGCTCCTGTATCGCGCTGTGCTTGGGTAGGTTTTTCATCTGCAACCAGTAGTGTGGCAAATGATGGAAAGTTTTTTAGAACTAGCAAGATGCCCATACGTTGCACGCATCAAGATGCATTTGTATGAGTAGTTTATCTTGTGGGAGAAAAGGATGAACGAGGGAAGGCCTTATTTGCAAATATGGAGAGGGGTATGGGTATCTTTTTGCAAAATTCCCATTTGTTTCCTTCCTATCTATCAGATATAAATCGGATGGCCTATATTGCAGGATGGCAGGCACACCATCATCACCAACTCTGTTTTTTATAAGAAAAAAAGTATAGAGAAAAAAAAGTAGACATTAGAGAAGTAGAGATAAATATTAAATATAAAATATAAAATAAATATAACAGTAGAGAAGAGAGTAGAGATAGCAGAGACGTCAGGAAAGGATCGCGCGCGCGGGGAAAAAGCGACCAGGCGTGCGCTAGTTTTGGCGCGCGGCGTCCGGCGCACTTTATAAAATCCAACGCCCTCCCACCGCTCTGTGCCTTGCCACCACTCTCTCCCTGCTCTTTCTCGCCTCATCGCTGCCGCACCACCATGCCGCCACGTCGTCGGGAAACTTGGGGATACCGCGACGTCCGCGCGCGCCCCTCTGGCGGCTTCTCCGCCGAGATCCAGTTCCGCGGGATGCGCCTCGGCCTCGGCAACTTCGACACCGCCAACGAGGCCACCCGCGCGTACGACGCGGCGGCGTGGTGCCTTCGGTGGCCTCATAGAACATTGAACTTCCCCAACGTGCCGACGCGGGAGCGGGCGCAGGAGCTCGCGCCTCTACCGCGGCTTAGCACCAACAAGGATCATCGTGACAACTGGAGGCAGGAGCACCATCTCGGCATCGCCAAGATGGACAAGGAAGCCATGGCGCTGTGGCGCCAACACTCCCCGCAGGACATCATCAACGAGCACGAGTTCTACGCGCAAAGGAGGGTGGAGAGGGACAAGAGGAGGGCAGAGCGAGCCGCCTATCGCGAGGACAAGCGTAGGCAAAAAGCAGACGCTCAATTCAACATGAGGCTAGGAGCAGCGTCGCCCTGGGAATCCGACGATGATCGGTATCTTCACACCTACAGTCAGACGTCGGAGGAGGACATCATCGAGGAGGAGTCAGACGACGAGGAGTAGTTGAATTATCTTTTTTTAGCTATCTATGCTGAGAACTATCCTCTACTCTCTAGTCTCTACTTCTTGATCTCAGCACTGTAAACGCTTATTTAAAGCGCTGCGCGTTGCGATTCTGTTGGAGATGCTTTAACATGGCAGACGAGTGTTTTAATGTTGTCCACAAGATGCCCGAGTATTACTAGTAGTATATTTTTCTTGCCATGTTGAGATTTTAAAACCACGAGTGCGAACATGCAGAGGAGCAATGAAGACCAAACACGGGATATTGGGGACATCTTCAAGGAGTGTGGCAAGTTAAAGAGGAGCTGCACCGAACTTGTAAAACGAGCTTTGGTAAGTAACACCCTTTCAATTACTTTTGTTTAGCCTCGTGTTCTTCGATGTGTATATGTTGTAGTTTCTGTTTCTCTTAAGCCTGGTGTTCTTTGATGTGTAATAAGAAGAGTCTTAATTGTCCTAATGCCTTCGTTTTTAGCTTGATGTAGGAAGTGGGTGTTCTCACCTTGTAGTCTGTTTTTATATTTTTTTCCTTTTGAATTCACTTCTCCGAGTTCTGTTTATCTGGATTCTACTAAATGGATCTAGGTTGCTCTGAGTATTGATCTAAAAAAGAAGTAACTTCATGTCAGGATGCAGTTCCTGCGAGGAGGGAAGTATGGTCAACCTCGAGATCATGTTTCCAAAATGAGGCTGGATTACACACAAGGTGCCAGTTCCCTAATGATGCTGGATTAGACACAAGGTGCAAATTCCCAGATGATGCTGGATTACACACAAGCCATGTGGAGTCATCAGCTGTTCATGTCCTCGTGGCATTAGTAAAGGCTGAAAGAAAGCGTGCAACAACCCTTGAGAATGTAGCTGAGTTCCTGAAGAAGCGAAAAGAGCAATCAGATGCTCTCTTCACCCAAGCCAAAGAAGAGATGGAAGAAGCCAGAAATAAGCTAGAAGAGGCAGAGCAGGCTAGGCGTCTCCTACTATCTAAAACTGTTGCCAATACAAAATTTCCTTCATAATAGCTAGGTTCAAATTTTTATCCAGTCAGCATGCCTATTGTAATGTCCGTGCATCTAGTGATGTGGCACAAAATATTTTTTTCGGGTCATGTAATAACATCAATTACTTTCCAAACAATAATAGACGAAGCATTGGACATGGTATAGTTCACGCGCAAGCCCGACATTCCAAGTTCAACTTCCACATCAAACTCATGTTCACAGATATCTGCACATTCATACATATGTCCACAACCATGATTCACTTCAAAGCCAAAAAAATGTGAGGAGAGTTATAAATAAAGAAAAATCTCTGCTAGTTCCTGCTACCAGTGCGAGCACAACAAGTCAAGACCATGCGTAAATTAATTATATTTTAGTCATTTTTTGTGTTCTAAAATGCCTGCCGGCTCGCGGAAGGACGTGTCGCACGCGGCGAGGAGGCGTGCTCAGCCGGGCCTGCAGCGAGTACGGCCCTCTTGGCCGGCGCGCTGGTTCAATGCCTGCGCTATGAGAGGTCGCGTCCGTGTCAGAGCAATCACTCCCTCCAGTCCTTTTTTGTTTGGGTATAACAAAATCTCGTTTTCCATTCACATTTTACAAGTAAAATTCGTGGACAAACTTTGACCCAAAATACGATGGGGACTAGTAAACCAGAATGGAGGTAGTAGTTTTTTTAATCAAAGAAGGGTTTACCCTTCCGATTTTCATTACTGAAAACCAGCATCTAAATCTAAACCATAGTATTTGCCCTAGAACTACCAGATTCAACATCTCGCAACATAAACCCATACAACCATACGCCAAGGAGGTACGTAGTACTATGAATTCCATTTTCGCTCCATACCAATCGTTCTAAAAACTACTTACTACTTATAACGCGCCATTGAAAATCGGAACTCTTAACCCTGCTAAAAAATGTTATTTTAAACATGGCTACTCGATCTGTGGCAACTGGCGAGCCACCGCGCTCCAAGTCGTTCACCTCTGGTCCCGACCATCAACTCCTACGGATCAAATTATCACTCGAGCTGACTATTCCTACAAAGGTGCTCCACCACGTACCCGGTACCCGTGAATGCAACAATCATGCACCTAGGGTTTTAGGGTTTATTTGTTAACGTCTCCTTTACGTAACACTCATGTGTGTGAGACAGCGAGAGGCCGACTGCGTGCGTGCGCCTCTTCTCTTCATATATGTACTCCACCGTTTGTCTGGTGTCCAAAAAATTATAATAACTACTAGCAATGTGCCAATGCGTTGCCACACGATCAAAGTAGACTAATACATATTCACTGATTTGATAGAAAAAAAGTCTAGTTTTGAAATACGTATATCACTAAAAATATGTTATGTTTCACTCAAAATATATTCCTTTGGCGGTTTTGATGAGATAAGGGAGGAATGTTGTTGGTTTCAAGATTCAAGAAGTGGTATATGTCTAATTTCTACTCTTACTAGCAGGATGCCCGTGCATTGCGGGGAACATCAAGATCTTGTGGGAGAAAAGGATGAACGAGGGAGGCCTTATCTGCAAATGTGGTGAGGAGTGTGGGTAAATTGCCATATTTTCCTTCCTATCTGTCAGATATAAATCGGACGACCTACGTTGCAGGATGGCAGGCCCACCATCATCACCAATTCTATTTTTTATCCCTACTCTCATAAAAAGCATTGTCGGTGATGATCGTGTGCCTGCCATCCTGCAATATAGGCCGTCCGATCTATATCTGACAGATAGGAAGGAAACTATGGAAATTTTGCAAAAAGATACCCACACCCCTCTCCACATTTGCATATAAGGCCTTCCCTCGTTCATCCTTTTCCCTCACAAGATAAACTACTCATACAAATGCATCTTGATGTTCCGTGCAATGCATGGGCATCTTGCTAGTTGTTGCAAAAAGCCCATGTGTGTGTGAGAGAGACGGAGAGTGGAGGAGGACGGAGTGCATGTGTGACAAAGACACAAGGAGTGTGTGTGCGACAGGTATCAGCTTAAAATGAGGCAATAGTGTGTGTGTGCACGATCGAGAGGGTGTGTCTCAAGAAGGGAAGAAAAATCTACATAGATACAAGGAGCGGGAGAGAGACATGTATGCGATAGTGGAAGCACGGGTGTGCGGGTGTATAAACCTATCTAGAGGCTAGTCGATAAATGTTTGTGAGAGAAATACGAGTCGGGGTGTGTTGGGGATATTACCACTAGGCGTAAACCGGCCTACTTGGGCCGGGTTAACTTCATTAGTGGTGTAAACAGATGAAGGCCCAAGGCCTGTAGTCGGTTAGAACATGTAGCCGTAAACCGGCTTGATGTATGACTTGTATTGTAAGTAAGGAATAGAGAGATACCAACTGGAATACGAGTATGAACCGGTTAGGACTCTATGGACCGACGGGCGTCACCCGTGTATATAAGGGGACGACCCGGTGGCGGTTCAAGACAGACAACTACAACTCGAGCCTAGGCGAAGCTTGTTTGCTCCCTAGCCATCGAGATCATATCAATTCCATCCCAACTAGACGTAGGCTTTTACCTTCATTGAAGGGGCCGAACTAGTATAAAACCCTCGTGTCTTTGTGTCCGCTTTAACCCCTTCAAGTAAACTCGTAGCGATGGCTCCATGACTAAGTCCTTTCGCTAGGACATCTGCCGTGACAAATCCACGACAGTTGGCGCCCACCGTGGGGCTATCGCACGATGGTTTGACGATCTTGGAGGGCAAGCTCAAGGGACTCGAAGGCTATGTTGTGGGCCGGATGACCAAGAGTCGTCGGGGCAGGATCTACATCGACGACGCAAGATGGGGTCCCGAGGCCGATTCGATCGAGCACGGGTACCGGGTCCCCTTTGGTGGCATACACGTTTTCATTGGCAAAATCGGTGAGCCTGGGCCTGAGCCGGACATCTGCACCAACCTCATCGAGACGGCTCAGCGCGCGAGATCTACCTGGGCTAAATCGGCCGTAAAGCGTGTCTTCGTTGGAGTCGTCCACGAAGGAGAGCGTGAGGACAAATCAGAGCACGGTAGCGAGACCATCGTCTATTCCAACGACGAGTCCTCGACCGGAGAGACTGAATCGCTGTACCAGTTGCAAGACGACCAGATTAGGGGCTGTTCCGATGGCGACAGTATTCCGGACCCCCCGGGCCAGGTCAACCGGGTTGGAATATTCATGGCCGGCACACAGGCGGCGAATCACTCTTCGACCGCCGCAGCAACGCTCTCCGGATCAGCAGCGGCAGCCGCAGCAGGGGTAGGAGGCCTTGTGCGTCCGCCGGTTCAAGTTCTATCTGAGCTGTTTGATGCACTAGCCGCGCTTATGGCAGAGGACAATCCGGCAGATCAGGAGGCCCATAATGCAGAAATTGCGAAGGTGAGAGAGCAGATCGTGCAAGCCAAAGCGGATCTGGCAGCAGAAAAAGACCGGATGGCTGCAGAGCGGGCCGCTTTGGACGCCCAGGCCTATAAACTCATGCTTGACCAGAACGCATCACAGTAGGTTTTGAAGCGGAAGCACAGATCACGCCTGCCGTTAGGGTTTGACCCCCGAAATCTCTTTCACAGTCCAGGAGCTGGACCCAGTAATCTGCCGCGGTACCCGGAGACAAACCGGATTGAGGCACCAGGGCCAGGAGCGACGGTCCAACCTCGCCTGATGGAACCTCCTCACCAAAACATTGCGGTTCCTCCGCCGGTCCAGACACCCCCGGGTCATTATTCGAATCCTATGGACAACCTTGTTGCGGCCACTGCACGGCTAGAGGCCATCCCAGTCGAAGGGGATTCTCCGCAAGCGATAGAGACGCGCCGGGTTAAGGAGCTTCTCCGGACTGCGCTGATTCAGCAGGAGGCATACTCGTACAGCCGTGATCGGGTTCATTCTACGCCCCGTCCGAGCCGGAGCTATAGCAGGCGCATGGCTGAACCGGCCATATCAAGCAATGCGCGAGGCCGTGAAGCGGCCCATGGTAATGACCCGGCAGGTGGTGTTGGCGATGCTCGGGATATGGTGGACCGGGCCCGGGCACAAAGGGAGGCCGAGTTAGCAGCACAGGATAATGCGGGCCAACTTACACCGGTTCGTTCTACAACCTTTGCCAGACCAGGAATCACATCCGCTTTGGGAGTGCCTTGCTTAATCCCAGCTTTACGTAATGTGCGCCTGCCCAAAGATTTCAAGGGTCCACGCAAGGTGCCGAATTACACCGCTGATTTACCCCTTGAAGCATGGGTAGAGAGTTATGAGATGGCCATGGAAATGCTGGACGTGGATGAGGTCGCATGTGCAAAATACTTCACCATGATGCTTGAGGGCACGGCTCGTACTTGGTTAAAGAGCCTACCACCCAATTCTATCAGCTCATGGGCCCAGTTGCGGGCCCGGTTTATACAGAATTTTAAGGATACCTGTAAGCAGCCCAAGTCCATAGTAGATCTGGCAGCTTGTGTCCAGGAGGAAGGAGAATCAACGACCCGTTGGGTACGCTGCGTTTCGGAAATTTTGCACTTGTCTGACAGGATTAACGCCGACTCTGCGATCTTAACTCTGGAGGGCAACTGCCGGTTTGAGCCTCTAAAATTGAAGTTGGGACGCATGAAGCGGTTCTGTAATGACATGGGAACCCTCATGGCCGCTTTAGTGAAGTATGCCGATTCGGACAGTACCAAGGATCCCGAGCCTAATGATGATGAAGCAGGGAAGGGAAAGAAGAACAGCAACTCCAAGCAGCAGAAGTACAAACTAGCGGGTCATGGAAACGGAGGCAAGCGCAAAGCGGATGGCAGCGTGGACTTTGTGGCCAACACTAATGCACAGGACGGGGGGCAGCGGCGCAGAGGTAAAGCGGCAAATCGTAATGGGGCTCCCAATCCTAACGCAAGCCGTTTGAACTATTTGTTGAATCAGCCTTGCCCGAAGCACGGGACGAAGGAGGCGCTGGCTAACCATCTTTGGAAAGATTGTTATATCTTGCAGGAGTTTAAAAACTCTAATGCCTTCCGGTATGACCATGGGTCAGGTGGCGGTTCAGGATCCGGTTTACACGGTCCGGGTCACGATGGATCTTCTGGTTCAGGTTTCAATCAGGGCGGTCACAATGGCCAGAATAATCGGAGCGGCCAGCAGCAGCAGCAGTCAGGTTATCAGAGCCAGCCAAAGCAGTTGAGCAATGGGCAATATCATGTTTTCACAACTAGTTTGGATAAACGCGACCGAAAGCTCCACAGGCGAGCGGTGAATTCTGTTGAACCGGCCTTACCACGTTACTTGCGCTGGTCGGAGCAGCCTATCGTGTGGAGCAGAGAGGATCACCCGCCCCGGATTGATAATCCGGGCCAGCTAGCATTAGTGGTAGACCCTCAGGTGGGGTGTTATAAATTCACCAAAGTACTCATGGATGGAGGAAGCAGTATTAACATATTGTACTATGAGACATTTCGCCGCATGGGTTTAACAGACAAAGATCTCAGACCGTCGAATACGGTGTTCCATGGTGTGGTGCCTGGCAAATCTGCATATCCTGTTGGTAAGATAGCCCTGGATGTGGCCTTTGGGGACGAGCACGACTCCCGGTCGGAAAAGCTAACATTTGAGGTGGTGAAGATCCGGAGCCCGTATCACGCCTTATTTGGCCGGCCGGCTTACGCCAAGTTCATGGCGCGGCCTTGTTATATCTACTTGCAGCTCAAGATGCCGGGTTACAAGGGGACCATAACGGTTCATGGGAGCCGTAGGGTCGCTTTGGAATGTGAGGAAGGTGATGCGGCTTATGCGGAGTCAGTCTGTGCCACGGAGGAGTTGAAGTATTATAAGGACAATGTTGATCCGGCGGATATGACCCCTTTAAAGAAGCCAACTACAGAGCATGATTCAGATCTGAAGTTCAAATTGGCAGCTGAGACCAAGCTTGTTGACTTCGTGCCCGGCGATTCGTCCAAGCAGTTCACTATCAGTGCCAACCTGGATCCCAAATAGGAAAGCGCGCTCATCGAGTTCATCCGTGAGAATCAGGACATTTTTGCATGGAAGCCGTCTGACATGCCAGGTGTACCGAGGGAACACGCTGAGCACACTCTTAATGTGGATCCTAAGTATAAACCGGTGAAACAGTTCCTCCGCCGGTTTAACGAAGAAAGACGCAAAGCCATTAGAGAGGAAGTGGCCAGGCTTTTAGCAGCTGGTTTTATTATTGAGGTGTTCCATCCAGAGTGGCTTGCTAATCCGGTGCTGGTCCTTAAGAAAAACGGCACTTGGCGTATGTGTGTGGATTACACAGATCTTAACAAAGCCTGTCCGGCAGATCCTTTTGCCCTCCCCCGTATTGACCAGATTATTGATGCCATGGCGGGTTGTGAGCGTTTGAGTTTTTTGGATGCATACTCTGGATATCATCAGATCAAGATGGCGGTTAAGGACCAGGAGAAAACAACATTTATTACTCCCTTTGGAGCCTTCTGCTATGTATCTATGCCCTTCGGGCTCAAGAGTGCCCAAGCCACCTATCAACGGTGTGTACAAAATTGCCTGCATGAGCAGATCGGCCGCAATGTGCACGCCTATGTGGATGATATTGTAGTAAAATCAAGACAGAAGGAGACGCTGGTGGATGATTTGAAGGAGATCTTTGACAACTTGCGAGCTTACAGGATGATGCTTAATCCGGCCAAGTGTGTTTTTGGTGTTCCGGCAGGCAAGTTACTGGGTTTCCTGGTGTCTAACAGAGGAAGTGAGGCTAATCTGGAGAAGATTATGGCTATTACATACCTAGCTAAACCGAAGTGTATCAACGATGTTCAGCGTTTGGCGGGCCGAATCGCTGCGCTGAGCCGGTTTATCAGCCGCCTCGGGGAGAAGGCTATCCCTTTGTACCAAATGCTGAGGAAGACAGACAATTTCGTCTGGAGTCCAGCTGCTAATGAGGCATTTGAGGACCTGAAGCGGCAGTTAGCCAATCCGCCTGTTCTTGCAGCTCCGGTCGACAAGGAGCCACTATTATTATACGTAGCGGCCAATGCTCGGGCAGTTATCGTGGCTATTGTGGTGGAACGCAAAGAGGCAGGCAAGGAATATCCGGTTCAGCGGCCGGTTTATTATATCAGCGAGGTGCTTATTGAATCCAAGCAAAGGTATCCGCATTGGCAGAAGCTGGTCTATGGTGTTTTTATGGCCAATCGGAAGTTGAAGCCGTATTTTCAAGGGCACCCCATCACAGTGGTCAGTTCAGCTCCCTTGGGTGATATTATACAGAATCGGGAGGCGACTGGCCGGATTGCCAAGTGGGCTATAGAGCTTGGGCCACACGGGCTGAAGTACGTGCCTCGGACGGCAGTGAAGTCTCAAGCACTTGTTGATTTCATCAATGATTGGACGGAGTTACAAGCACCAGAGGAGAAGCCGGATCACACATATTGGACTATTCATTTTGACGGATCCAGGCAATTGGAAGGCTCAGGGGCTGGAGTCGTATTAACTTCCCCACGAGGTGATAAGTTTTGTTATGTTCTCCGCTTAATGTTCCCTTGTACTAATAATGCAGCTGAGTACAAAGCCTTGCTCCATGGTCTCTGGATGGCTAAAGAGATGAATTTAAGCCGGGTTAAGTGCTTTGGTGACTCGGACGTAGTGGCTCAACAGGTGTCTGGCACTTGGGATTCTAAGGACCCGCTCATGGATGCATATCGTCAGGAAGTGGATAATATTGCAGGTTGTTTCAAGGGTTATCAAGTGGATCATGTGGACCGTCGGAAGAATGAAGCGGCAGATGCTTTAAGCCGGTTGGGATCTCAGCGTAAACCAGTCCCGCCTAACGTCTTTTTGGACGTGTTGCACAACCCGTCAGTCAAGCTCCCAGGTGAGGTGGATTTGGCTATCCCTGATCCGGAGGCTCAATTGGTGGCAGCCCTGCATGTTATTCCAGATTGGACAGTTCCGTATCTTGCGTACATGAACCGGGGGGAGTTACCAGAGGATGAGATTTTGGCCAGGCAGATAGTCCGGCGATCCAAGTCTATGACGATTGTCAATGGTGAATTACATCATTGCAGTGTATTAGGGGCGTTTCAACGTTGTGTTTCTCCTGAGGAAGGCTGTGAAATCTTAAGAGAAATCCATGAAGGGGATTGTGGACACCACGCCGGTTCAAAGTCTCTGGTGGCAAAGGCGTTTCGTCACGGGTTCTACTGGTTGACAGCGCATGCTGATGCGGAGGACTTGGTTAAACGGTGTGATGGATGTCAGAAATTTTCAAGGCGTGCTCATGTGCCGGCTCAAGAATTGAGGATGATCCCAATAACATGGTCGTTTGCAACTTGGGGGCTGGATATGGTTGGGCCTTTTAAAAGATCCAAGGATAAGAAAACCCACCTTTTGGTGGCAGTTGACAAGTTTACCAAGTGGGTTGAAGCGGAGCCTGTCAGCAAGTGTGATGCAGCAACAGCGGTGCAGTTCATCAAGAAGGTGATTTTCCGGTTTGGTTTTCCACACAGTATCATTACTGACAATGGTACCAATTTATCCAAAGGCACTATGAAGGAGTTCTGTGAACGTGAGCACATCCGACTTGACGTGTCATTAGTGGCACACCCCCAGTCCAATGGACAGGCAGAACGAGCTAATCAGGAAATCTTACGAGGCATCAAACCCCGGCTTTTGGTCCCATTGCAAAGAACACCAGGATGTTGGGTTGAAGAGCTACCATATGTATTATGGAGTATCAATACTACGCCAAACCGGTCCACAGGATACACGCCATTTTTCATGGTCTATGGAGCAGAGGCAGTTCTCCCTAGTGACATCCGGCACGATTCGCCTCGTGTGGCAGCTTATGTTGAAGCAGACAATGAGACAGCACGGCAAGATGCTTTGGACCTATTGGACGAGGAGCGTGATATAGCGGCTGCCCGTTCGGCGATTTACCAGCAAGATCTTCGTTGCTATCACAGTCGCCGGGTTAGAACCAGAACTTTTCAAGAAGGAGATTTGGTGCTTCGACTCATCCAAGATCAAACGGATATGCACAAGTTATCCCCACCTTGGGAGGGACCTTTCGTGGTCAGCAAAAATTTGCACAACGGGTCGTATTATCTGATTGATATTCGAGGACATCAAGACTCACGTACATCAGAGGAGGAGACCAACAGGCCGTGGAATATAGCTCATCTTCGGCCTTACTATACTTGAGCCATCGGCTCTATCTATGTACATATCATGACAATGTATATATTATCTTTGATATATCAAACCGGAGCCTCCTCTAAAGCGGGGTCTCTGTCTTTCTCATCATGCGAGGTTACACGGAGTGGTTCTGTTTAAAGCGGCCTCCGGTTTACCCCTTGACATTTGTTTTTTATATATCACTGGGGGCCTTGGTCATGTCCGAACCAACGAACACCCTTTGATAGGCGACAGCCACCAGATCATTTGGGGACTTGGTCAAGTCTGAACCAGTCACGCCTCTTGGTCGGCCTAAGGCCACAAAATCACTTGGGGGCATGGTCGAACCCGAACCATTGCCACGCCTCTTGATCTGGCATATATGCCACGAGTCATTTGGGGACCTGGCTGACTTGAATCATTGTCACTCCTATTGGGGGCCTTGATCCTGTCCGACCATGGTAATACCATCTGAACAGCTCAGTATAGCATATTTTTGCAAATGGTTTTTATCATTGCTTTTGCTTCCATGTTGTTTTCATGGTTTGTTCGTTCTTTGCTTTTGTTGGATTTCTTTTATGTCAACAAGCATATTTTTTCCGGTTCAGCCAATGATTTTTGATCCCCCTTTAAATCCGGAGGAGTCTGCCTGGTTTACCTTTTCCCTGTTAACATCATGGAGTAACCAGGGGGCTCGTATTAAGTTAGTACGGTCTGTACGGGAGCTACTTTCTCCCTTTTTGACGGTAATGGTTTATAAAACCACCGCTTCAGGCTTGGCTAAAGCCAGCTTTATGATCAAACATGGCAGGTATTTATGTATCATCTATTTGTTGTATTACTGATACACATATCAAGATCATAATCCGGCTGACGGTATAACCGCCACCGAAGTTCAAATTTTTCTGATTGCAGGAAATATGAATTAAAGTTTTTCAAGCAAAAGCTTCAGTACTTATGCACGAAGGCATATTCCAGGCAGAAGTTTTAACTATCCTATTACAAGGCAGCATGGTGCTCAAACAAAATCATTGTTTTTGTGGAAGGATGTTGCAAACAGCTCTTCAAACCGGCTTCCGGTTCAAGCCTGCTCCTCATCCTCCGCCGCTTCAGTTTCCTCGTCTCTACCCATTGGCTGGAAATCAACAGTGGTCCAGTCGATTCCCATTAAAGCTTGGAAAACAGCCTCTTCATGGATCAGGGAAGACGGTTCAATATCAGGGGCGTAAGTGTGCTTACGGATTGGAGGAATTAGATTCTCCGCTTCAACAGTTGGGGCAGGCACTCGCTTGTTTTGATTATTATATTGCGCTTGATAATGCGTCAAATCTGCTTCTTCAGCTAGCTGGCAAGCCAGAGGGCGCACTGCACGGTTTATGGCCCTTAAATCTTCTTCGTTGAATTCAGAGCCATCTTCTTTCAGACTGGGATAGCCTTGAGCTGCTTCCACAGGATCAAAGTCAGGCACCCATGCCTTTGCCCGAATTAAGGCATTGATGGCTCCGGTTCGGGCAGCGGATTTTTTCAGTTCCTCAATCCGGGCTGGAAGCATTGACAACTTGCTAAGAGTGTCCTGGATTAAAGAGGGCGCCGGGTTGTTGTGAGAAGTTGTGGTGATGATCCGTTGGGCTCCGGTATACAATTGTTCCACCAAGGTGTAGGCAACTTTCAATTTCTTCCGCACATCATTTCCTAAGTGCCCAATACGTGTGCCTACAACAAGATTGGCATGGTCTCAAACCGGATTTATGATACAGCAGATTCAAATTTATCGCAGAAGTTACAAGGAGCTTACCAAAGATTGCAGCAGTCATGGAGTGTATTTGCCGTTGTACGGCCGTTAGTTCATCCACCACCGGTTTAAGGGCCGCTTGAGCATTTTCTGCTCTTTTGGTTAAATCGGCCTTTTCAGTGGCCCAGTCAGCCCGCTCTTTCTTGAAGCCTTCTTTCAGCCGTTCAGCAGTGCTCAAAGTGCTGGTTAATTCTTGCTTGGCCTTATCTGTTTCAGCCTGCTGGGTCTTCAGGGCCTCCTGCAAATCGGCAATCTGGTCCTCCTTGATTTTCACCTTAGCCTGCATACGGATGGCATTTTAAGCTTTGCACAGGCGATCCAAGAAATGGAAGTATCAACCACATAACAAAGTTATATGCCTGATACTTGGGGGCTAATGCACCTTCAATTTTTTGTGTATTGCTAGATTACAAAGTCCCAAGCTCAATACAAGTATTCAACTTGGCACTTGGGGGCTAATGGCTATTTGATCAAGTTATGTTCTAAGGACAGATTTTTATTTTCGAGCCCCGGTTTACTTATGCTAAGTTAGACCGGCCCTCGAGGGTTATGCCGACGGATTTCAAAAAATGTTCAGGATCAAGTCCCGGTTTGACCTAGGTCACAAACCGGCCCTTGGGGGCTACAAGGATGAATGCAATGGCAGAAAGGAAAGAAGGAATTTACCTCAAATTTATCCCTCATCATTTTGACCAGGCCAGCTTCACAGTCACGGCTAGTGTAAAGCCGGTTTAAATAGCTAGAGTGAAGATCTTGAGCATTCAGAGCGGCGTATGTCTCTGATTCAACATCCCATTTTCCTTTGTTCAAAGGGGAAGAATCCTCTTTGATGGTATGCCTGGTAAGGGTGGCAGGATTCCAGGGTTCAGAGCGGCCTACGCCGGTAATCACAACATCATCATCTTTTGACTCGCCAGTTTGGGTTGGCGCGGCCGTTTTGTCAGCAGGAGTGTGGGATTTCTCAATTTGGACAGAGCTGGCAGGCGGATCAGCAGAGGCTGGAGTATGAATAAGACCTTCTTCAGGGATAACGTCGTCTTGCAGAGGAGGATCATTGGGGATATCTTCACAAGTAAACACTTCATGATCCGGTGCTTGGTCATGTTCTGGGGCTACATCCTCTTCAGCCGCTTTATCTAGGCGGGCCTTCTTGCTTGGTTTCGGTTTAGCCCTGAAAGGAAAACAAAAAATCAAGAAAAAGCATAAGCTATTATGCGGTATACTGGAAGCATATGTTCAGTTTAACATACCCAGCAACTGTTTTCAAAGGTGGTAGCTGAGTGGCTGACGATTCACCAGATGATGAATGAGAAGTGACCTGATAATCGGAGTCGGACGGATTAAGAGGTTGACGGAAGAAACCCGCTTTACGATTTAAATCAATAAAAAGGTCGGAGACCTCGGAGCGGCGTTTTCGAACCGGACTGTTTGGTAAACCGGCAGAGGTAACTACCTGGCCACTGTGCCGGGTTGTGCGGCGAGCTTCGTGTTGCTGGGTCTTCATAAGAAATTGGGAATCCAGATAAGCAAGAGGATGAGAAAAATTAATTTTCCGGTTTGCCCGGCAAAATTTTGGCAAAGGCAGGATTTCTGAATCGGAAGAGAGAATGGCTACCTCAACGAAACCCGCATTGCTGGCTTCAGCGTCATCCTGACAAGCATTATCATCAATAAGGCGTGTAAAAAGCAAGCCAAGTGAATCAAGTTCTACCTCAAGATCCGGATTACCCACATCGTCATCAATGGCTGGGTCAGATGAAGCGGTGGTTTTTCTCTTATGAGCTGGTTTCTTGATAACCTTGGTCTTGGGCCGGGTTGGCCGTCCTGCCTTCTCCGTTTTGTCTTGAGGAAGTTTCTTACTCCAAAACGGATTATCACCCTGGATCAGCAGTAATTAAATGTTGAACATATAAAATAGTAACCGGTTCAACAATAGAGCAATTAAAATATTACCGCTGGCGTTTTGTTGGTGGTGCAGTAAGGAGGCAGACCAGTTTGAGCATACAGGTGCTCCGGTTCATTCAGCATCTTTTTCACAGATTCTGTGACATCGTCATCAGGGAGTTGGATTTTAGTGTGTCGGAGTGGGTCATCGACACTATCAGTATACTCACACATCAAATTTGGGCGCCGGCTTAGAGGCAAAATGCTCCATGATATCCAGCAGCGTGCAAGGTCTATTCCTGTTAAACCATTGGCCATGAAGGCCCGGAGCTTGGACAGTTGAGGAGCTTATTTAATTCTCTCCTTGGCGCTTAGCCTTTGTGGAAAAGGGTGAGTATTGCTGAGCCGTTCCGGACGGAAGCCAGGCAAGGGATTTTCATTGTCAGGAGAGGTATCCTTGCAATAAAACCAAGTTGCATTCCATTCCTTGGGGTGAGTATGGAGTTTGACGTGGGGATAGGTGATTTCTTTCCTTTTCTGAATGGCCATACCGCCCAGTTCGGTATTAGGGCCGTCAGTGAATTCAGTACGGCGGTTCAGATGAAAGAGATCTCTAAATAACTCGACTGATGGCTCCTCTTGAAGGTATGCCTCAGAAAGTACTTGAAAGTGACATAGATTGGTGACGGAGTTGGGGCCAATATCCTGTGGACGGATTTGAAAGTTGGCTAACACATCCCGATAAAATTTAGAGCCGGGCGGTTTGAAGCCCCGGGCCATATGATCTGCGAAGACCACGACCTCTCCTTCCTGGGGCGTAGGAGGACATTCATCTCCAGGAACCCTCGAGTGAATCGTATCTTTGCTATCCAAAGCGCCGATCAGGACTAGATCGTTCAGCTGTGATTCTGTGACACGGGAGGGAACCCAGTTGCACTCGTACACTTGTTTGGCCATGACGATATCTACAAGAAATAAGTGATCCGGTTCAAGGACATGCCGGATAAAAAGGTGTTGATCTAATTACGATAAACCGGAGGCAGCACCCATAAACCGGTCTTCTACAACGCGGCATCAGATGGATTCTGGCGGTTCAACCAGGGGACTAATGACATATATACCGGTTTAGCAATTTTTTCTCTATGGTGAAGTTAAACCGCCTGGCCTTAGCATCGGAAGCAATTGAAACTATGGATAACTAGTTATGCAGAAACAAATTTCACAAAATCGTGTTATAGCCGCGGATCTACAGCAAGCTCACAAAAACAGGAAATATTTCGAAGACTAAGGCGGAAACAGAAGTGAACCATTGAGCGGATATGTGTGGGAGATCTATGCGCTTGGATGAGAAATATCAGGCGGATGTTAAAGGGATCGCTACTAAGCACAGCAAGAGTTCACAGATGCATTCAAGGTCAGAGAACAGCTATGAACGTGCAATGAACATAGCAAGAACATGGAACCCTAAGAACAGATCTAGGTTAAGAAGGAGAGAGGACTTACCGGGAACGGAGAAGATGCGGAAAGACGCCGCAACACTCTGGTACGTTCAGGTTGATGCAGCGGCCCGAGACGAGGCAGAGGTCAACGGTGGTGGTGGAGCTCCAAAGCCGGCGACGTGAGGAAGAAGAAGAAGAAGGGACGAAGGGGAGGAGAAAGGAAATGACCCTTCGGTCTTATTTATAAGGCAACCGAGCTAGGTCAAACGCGTGAATCTAGGAGCTGTCATTAAGAGGGCGTTATGAACTTCATAATGACGTCATGCCGGTTTACAGTAACCAAAACTGATGACGTCATGCCGGTTTACAGCAACTAAAAATAATGACGACATGGAGATTTGCCAATTAACAGAAGATATCCAAGACACAAGATGGTGTGAAGGATTGACATGAACCAGTTCAAATCAATCTGGGGCCTAATGTTGGGGATATTACCACTAGGCGTAAACTGGCCTACTTGGGCCGGGTTAACTTCATTAGTGGTGTAAACAGATGAAGGCCCAAGGCCTGTAGTCAGTTAGAACATGTAGCCGTAAACCGGCTTGATGTATGACTTGTATTGTAAGTAAGGAATAGAGAGATACCAACCGGAATACGAGTATGAACCGGTTAGGACTCTATGGACCAACGGGCGTCACCCATGTATATAAGGGGATGACCCGGTGGCGGTTCAAGACAGACAACTACAACTCGAGCCTAGGCGAAGCTTGTTTGATCCCTAGCCATCGAGATCATATCAATTCCATCCCAACTAGACGTAGGCTTTTACCTTCATCGAAGGGGCCGAACTAGTATAAAACCCTCGTGTCTTTGTGTCCGCTTTAACCCCTTCAAGTAAACTCGTAGCAATGGCTCCACGACTAAGTCCTTTCGCTAGGACATCTGCTGTGACAAATCCACGACAGGGTGCGAAAGCGAGAGTTTTGTGTGTGTGTGAGAGAGAGACGGTAGTAGGGAAGGGGATTGGAAGCAGGAGTTGTGTGTGTGTGTCTGTGAGAGAGGGGGGTTGTCTGATCGATAAACAAATGAATAATGTCAGTTTGGGATGGAGACGAAAAGGAGACGTGCGGGTGAGCTGGAGAAAAGAGTGATAGCTACCTGAAGGAGCATGCATGCGAGAGAGATGGGCGTGAAAGGAGTGAACATAAAAGGGATTCAAATATTTGAATTCAAGATGATGATACATGTAATCCATACTCGAACCAAAATTGATCTATCAAACATGCATACTCATATGAATTCACGCACATCTATGTTATTTAATATGTAGATATTACTGATCCATACATTTTAGTAGAACATAATTTGGTTAAATTGTTTGAATTCAACCTTAAGATTTTGAGATCATTGTATTTGTAAATCATATTATACATATAAAGGAGAAAAATTCTATGTTGTGCTTTTGAAAGTATATAAAAAAAGATTTATATAGAATGTAATTCCAATTGAAAATGGAATCCGCCCGAAAAAATAGAATACAAACGGGATTCGAATTGAGTTGGCACGGTAAACGCGCACTCTGCAAAAGTTGCACGAAGCGGGGAAAGTCACAGTAACCGCCCGAAACCAAAATCTGTGAGATGGAAATTACTACTGCCTATCCCTGCCACGCAAAGCCTATCTGCTGGATTTCTATAGGTTCCGATAGGGGTAGGTTTGTAATTTCACACAAACGTGACGTAACCGCCTCTCACCCAGATTCATACACGGTGGGCGCCAAAACACAGTGTGTCCTCGACCAAAATCGACTCCCTCCCTGATTCATATTCATACACGGTGGGGGCCAAAAACAAACTCTCGTCGGCAAATATTCGGTGTATGCGAGATTACCGTCCTATCCCCAACCGACTAATATTGCTGTGATGTAGGAAATTTGAAATGGGGGCTAAGTTTGTAAATTTCCTCGCATTGGAGACAAGCGCGCCCTAATTACATGGTTCCCCCTTCCTCTCTACCTCCCTTTTCCCCATTCGTACTCCGTGAGCGCCAAAACACCCTCTCCACCCCACTCTCCTCCGTACGCCACCACGTCCACCGCCGTCCTCCTCCACCATGCCGGAGCTGATACGCCGATGCCGCCGTCCATTACAAGAGATCGACCTCTCTCATCCATGACTTCAGACCGGGATCCTTGCATCCCGTCCTCTCGCTTCATCCCCGCTGTCGTCCACCTTGCCGGCGCCGCTCCTACGACCATCTCGTCCACCACGCCCCACCGCCACCGTCTACCCTCCTAGATCTGCTTCCACGCTGCCGACAACCATCGCTACCACAACACCATCAAATTCTCAGCAGATGCATACACGGCGCCGCACCAGAGGCGGTACTCTTTCGTATCTGCTCAACTTATTTATCACAGCAAGAAAATAGATCGCCATTGCTTTACTCTGATTTCTTGTCTTGGTTGCGAAGTTGCCTTTATCCGGTTTGCACCTTCAGATCCGCCATGGCATGCTCGACACTATACTCCCAATGCTTATGGTTTTCCCCTTTTATATTCCACACTAGTTAAATCACAGTAGACTAAATTTCAAAATTGGGTCAGTCGATTTTTCAGAGCTCGCCGGAGTTCGCCGGTGCGAACGAAGGGGCTCGGGTGGTTGTGGGGCCTCGCCGAACAAAGAAAAGTCGACGCGGCTGGGGGTTGGGGCGGGGGTGGGGGTGGGGGTGGCGGAGGAACACAAGCGGTGGGGGGCGGTGGTCCGGCCGGCGGCCCGTGCGATGTTCTGTATGGGAAGAATCAGAGATGAGGAAGAAGAAGGGTTAGGAGACGTAGGATCTTCATCCAACCGCCTGAAATGGTCGAGAGACAGCTGGGAGTTGCATTCTTAATGCACTCTGGTTCATCATGTGTGGGCACTGCGCAACCAACATTTTATTATCCAAAATCTGCTTGCTCTTCTTTACCATGTTCCTCTTCCATTCTTCTTTAATATGTACTCTCTCCGTTCCTAAATACAAGTCTTTGTATAGATTCCACCATGGACTACATATGGAGCAAACTGAGTGAATCTACACTCTAAAATGTATCTGGATACATCTGTATGTGACCCATAGTGGAAATCTCTACCAAGACTTATATTTTGGAATGGAGGGAGTATGATAGTAGTACAGTATGTTCCTTGTACTGAAGATGAGCAGGGATATTTGCAGTGTAGAGGTCTATACGGTCGGTTGTGATGGACACTTTGAGCCTCTTTGATTCGTAGGATTTTGTAAACATAGGAATAGGATTTGTAGTGACCTGCCCACTTGAATCCTATAAGAGTAGTAAGGAAATGCGGGGAGCTGTGTTGCCTTTGAGAGTTACACTGATATTAACAGTACCGCACCTTCAGTTGAAGAGAACTAGTATCCGAAACCTTTCTAGCTGTACCGGCAGTACTAGCTGTCAGGACCCCGACTCAATGCCACATCGATCTAGCATGTAACACCTCATATCACTTTGCGGCCTCACGCACGGTATTCCCACGGGTGTCGCCTTACCTTTGCCCGGGACCGTTTGCGCCTTTTGGCACACGTATATGATAGTGTCGCTAGCATCCATATGATAAGGAGCCCGGGCTGACATGACTAGTCGTAAACCCAAAGTGGCACAAACTTACAGGGACAGGCATCCATGACCCAGCATCGAACGTGTCGGTCATTAGCGAGTGAATCCAGGCTGTAGCACTGGGCTAGTAGGACTCCCGTGAACCGGGCTGTAGCGGGCTAACAGGACTCCAGTATTCATCGCGTGACATTTCCCCGAAGGGACAGACACAGGAACGAAGAAGGACACATGCCGGCCAGCCTGAGTGATTCCGGAGCAGTAGCAAGCTACCATGGCTCAGTGGAAGCACTAGGAGACATTTCCCGGTAAGAGAGGCTACTAAGGATAAACAACTAGATAGTCAAATCCCACACATACCAAGCATTTCAATAACATACACACAATATGCTCGATATGTGCAAATACAACATGGCATCACAACATGACTCTACGACTCAAGTAATTTATTTAATAGGCTCCGAGGAGCGAGATATTACAAACATAGGTCTCATGACCCAACATCCAGAGCATACAAATCAAGCACATGCGGAATCTTAACATGTCTGAGTACAGACATCTACAAATGAAAAAGGCTTAGAAGCCTGACTATCTACCAGATCCTGCCGAGGGCACAAGATCGTAGCTGAGGTATCAAGCTAAACGTCAAAGTCCACGCGGAACTACTAACGAGACCGAAGTATCTCTGCAAAAAGATAAAATAGGCAAACGTGAGTACAAATGTACACAGCAAGACTTACATCAGAACTAACTACATATGCATCATTATCAACAAAGGCGGTGGTGGAGTTTAACTGCAGCAAGCCAGCTTTGACTCGGTGGCTATCCTGAACTACGACTGCAAGTAACTCTTTTGAGGTGGCGCACACGAGTCCACATATTCACCATATCAATACACCACTATGGATCCGCTCCCGTCTCCCTACGAGAACGCCATCCATAGCACTCACGCTTATCTTGCGTATTTTAGAGTATCCACTTTCACTTGTCTATGAACTGTTATAGGCAACCCAGAAGTCCTTTACCGCGGACACGGCTATTCGAATAGATGATGTTAACCCTGCAGGGGTGTACTTCTTCATACATGTTTCCACCACTTAGCGTCTGCACACGACATGTGCTCGGCAGACTTCAAGCGAAAGCCGACGTGGGTGTAGACCACGACCTACCTAAACACTCAAGTCTCTAGTCCAGGTTTATCGCCTATTCGGGTTCCATCCATGAGGAGATCCGGCCGGAGTTTCGCTCACAGCCCCAAACGATGTGAACAGGGTTCCGTGACACCAAACGGGCGCCCGATTTACCCAGCCACGTGCCTACCGCATCACAGCCCACCCCTCCGGTCAGCGCTGCGCACGGCCTCCAGCATACTACAAACACCAGAAACTACTTGCAACTCCTGGACAGAGGACAAGGGTGAATAAGAAGTCGAGCGGGGTCATATTTTAGGGCCCAATGCATGGTAGTAGCTGAATCATGGATCACAAACACATAACTCAGTTCCTAAGAACGGCTTCAATGAGACAACCCACCATGTACTCCTACATGGCCTCTCACCGATACCTTTACCAAATCGTGTTCACACACTTAGCTCACACACAGTAGGACATGTTCACACACCTCTGATTCATCCTCGATGAATCAGACCTGACTCAACTCTAAGCAGTAGCAGGCATGACAAACAAACAAGAATGAGTAGGCACATCAGGGCTCAAACAACTCCTACTCATGCTAGTGGGTTTCATCTATTTACTGTGGCAATGACAGGTCATGCAGAGGATAAAGGGGTTCAGCTACCGCAACAAGTAACAGATGAATCGTTGTTGTCCTAATGCAGTAAAAGAGAGCAGGGCGAGAGAGTGGGATTGTATCAGAATGAACAAGGGGGTTTTGCTTGCCTGGCACTTCTGAAGATAGCATTGAGTCTACATCAGTGTCAACGATCACAACGTCGGAACATCGTCTACCGAGAGGGAACAGAAACCGGCAACAAAGAAGAAATACGATCAATGCAATGCACAATATGATGCATGCTCATGACATGGCAATATGAGTGTGTTGGCCTAATGCAACTACAACCAGATGGATTTGGGTCATATTGAGCCAAAGGTCCAACCCCAAATTCAAATAGTGCCTTATCATGTTTTGCACTAAACAGCAAGGTAAGTTGTTTAAACATGCATGAAACTGGTACAGATGGATAGATTGGATTTTTCTGATCATCTTTCATATATAAATTATTTCATTTGGAGTTACGGTTGAATTACTACGAATTTTAGAAGTTTTGGTTATTTTCTGGAATTTCCTGAATTATTTTAAATCCAGAAAACAATTACCGCATCAGCATTGCGTCACGCTGACCTCAGCAGGTCAACAGACCCGGTCCAGGTCAAACCTGACGCGTGGGGCCCGCCGGTCAGTGAGCCAGTGCTGCCTACGGTCACAGACAGGTGGGCCAGGTCAACGGCCACGTCAGCGTAGTCAACACTGACGCGTGGGGCCATTGTGTTTAGATTAATCTTAATCTATTCTTGTTAGCTGGTTAGTTAGACAGCAGGGCCCGCATGTCAGTGAGAGTGTGGGTTAATTAGTGGAGTCATTAACTGCTAACGACAGTGCCACGTCAGCTGCCGGCGTTTAACCGCCGGCGACCTTAGATCGCGGCAGCGTCCGCGTCGGGATTGCGCTACAGGCCACGATTTGGGGCGCGGGGAGCATCTACGGGGAGCTGGCGGAGTGGCGCTTCCAGTGGTGGAGGCGACTGGAGCGAGGGTGGCCGGAGTTGTCACCGGTGATGACGTTGGTGGTCGCCGGAGTTCGGACGAGGTCGGCTCTGATGCTAGGGGGCACGGCGAGGCGCGTGAGGAGTGCTACGGGCTCGTGCGAGTGCGGCGGAGACGATGACGTGCTCAGAATCGACCCAACGTGGCTGTGGCCACGATGGCGACGTGCGGTGGCGGCGGCGGGTGCGGCCGAGCTCGGTGCTGTTGCTGTGGTGCTCGAGAGCGAGAACGGGAAGGGGGAGGAGGAAGAGGAGCTCATGGGGAGTCGGTTGAAGCAGAAGGCGAGCTCGGGGAGGGGCCGGAGCAAGCGGGGCGGCGACGGCGATCTCGGCGGACCGAGGTTGAAGAAGACGGCGGGGGCGACGATTTGGGGCTTCTGGCGTCGCTTGGATCGGTGCATAAGGTCGAGGAAGACGCGGCGGAGCTCCTGGACTGGTCGGGGAAGCGAGGGGGAGGCGGTGGGCACGGCAACGCCGAGCGGCGGCGACAGTGGCGCTCGGGCGTGTTCGGGAGA